>NC_069720.1:24218034-24382024 GCF_027358585.1 Pangasianodon hypophthalmus
CCAACCCCACCCCCAACCTGATAGGTTAGGTTGGTTAGGGTTAGGAATAGGGTTAGGCACAATCGCATCCCCACCCTGACATCTTTTATAGCTCCCACAGAAGAAAAAAGAGCACAGTCCCATATAGTACTTAAAAAAAAGGAACAGATGTAATTTGTAAAAATTTCAGCTGTGCTTAGTGAGAAAGGAGGGAGAATAACAGATTTAAATACAAACTATAGCCCATTGCTTAAACACTGACCAACTGAGTGAGTGGATGGGTGGGTGATAGCTATCTCTATAAGTGATTGGGAACTAGTAATTTGGCTGAGGGTAAGGAGACTTGAGCAACCCTATCCCCACCCCCACCCCCACCCTGATATCTTTTATAGCTCCCACAGAAGAAGAAAGAGCAGAGTACCATATAGAACTTAAAAAAATAAAAAAAAAAAAAGGAACAGATGTACTTTATAAATGTTTCAGCTGTGCTTAGTGAGAAAGGAGGGAGAATAACAGATTTAAATACAAACTAGAGCCCATAGCTTAAACACGGACCGACTGAGTGAGTGTGTGGATGGGTGGAGGATGGCTATCTCTATAAGTGATTGGGAACTAGTAATCTGGCTCAGGGTAAGGTGATGTGAGCAACCCCACCCCCAACCCCACCCCCAACCTGATAGGTTAGGTTGGTTAGGGTTAGGAATAGGGTTAGGCACAATCGCATCCCCACCCTGACATCTTTTATAGCTCCCACAGAAGAAAAAAGAGCACAGTCCCATATAGTACTTAAAAAAAGGAACAGATGTAATTTGTAAAAATTTCAGCTGTGCTTAGTGAGAAAGGAGGGAGAATAACAGATTTAAATACAAACTATAGCCCATTGCTTAAACACTGACCAACTGAGTGAGTGGATGGGTGGGTGATAGCTATCTCTATAAGTGATTGGGAACTAGTAATTTGGCTGAGGGTAAGGAGACTTGAGCAACCCTATCCCCACCCCCACCCTGATATCTTTTATAGCTCCCACAGAAGAAGAAAGAGCAGAGTACCATATAGTACTTAAAAAAAAAAAAAAAAGGAACAGATGTACTTTGTAAATGTTTCAGCTGTGCTTAGTGAGAAAGGAGGGAGAATAACAGATTTAAATACAAACTAGAGCCCATAGCTTAAACACGGACCGACTGAGTGAGTGTGTGGATGGGTGGAGGATGGCTATCTCTATAAGTGATTGGGAACTAGTAATCTGGCTCAGGGTAAGGTGATGTGAGCAACCCCACCCCCAACCCCACCCCCAACCTGATAGGTTAGGTTGGTTAGGGTTAGGAATAGGGTTAGGCACAATCGCATCCCCACCCTGACATCTTTTATAGCTCCCACAGAAGAAAAAAGAGCACAGTCCCATATAGTACTGAAAAAAAAGGAACAGATGTAATTTGTAAAAATTTCAGCTGTGCTTAGTGAGAAAGGAGGGAGAATAACAGATTTAAATACAAACTATAGCCCATAGCTTAAACACGGACCGACTGAGTGAGTGGATGGGTGGAGGATGGCTATCTCTATAAGTGATTGGGAACTATTAATTTGGCTGAGGGTAAGGAGACTTGAGCAACCCCACCCCCACCCTGATATCTTTTATAGCTCCCACAGAAGAAGAAAGAGCAGAGTACCATATAGTACTTAAAAAAAAAAAAAAAAAAAAAGGAACAGATGTACTTTATAAATGTTTCAGCTGTGCTTAGTGAGAAAGGAGGGAGAATAACAGATTTAAATACAAACTAGAGCCCATAGCTTAAACACGGACCGACTGAGTGAGTGTGTGGATGGGTGGAGGATGGCTATCTCTATAAATGATTGGGAACTAGTAATCTGGCTCAGGGTAAGGTGATGTGAGCAACCCCACCCCCAACCCCACCCCCAACCTGATAGGTTAGGTTGGTTAGGGTTAGGAATAGGGTTAGGCACAATCGCATCCCCACCCTGACATCTTTTATAGCTCCCACAGAAGAAAAAAGAGCACAGTCCCATATAGTACTGAAAAAAAAGGAACAGATGTACTTTGTAAAAATTTCAGCTGTGCTTAGTGAGAAAGGAGGGAGAATAACAGATTTAAATACAAACTATAGCCCATTGCTTAAACACTGACCAACTGAGTGAGTGGATGGGTGGGTGATAGCTATCTCTATAAGTGATTGGGAACTAGTAATTTGGCTGAGGGTAAGGAGACTTGAGCAACCCTATCCCCAACCCAACCCTGATATCTTTTATAGCTCCCACAGAAGAAGAAAGAGCAGAGTACCATATAATACCTAAAAAAAAAAAAAAAAAAAGGAACAGATGTACTTTGTAAATGTTTCAGCTGTGCTTAGTGAGAAAGGAGGGAGAATAACAGATTTAAATACAAACTAGAGCCCATAGCTTAAACACGGACCGACTGAGTGAGTGTGTGGATGGGTGGAGGATGGCTATCTCTGTAAGTGATTGGGAACTAGTAATCTGGCTCAGGGTAAGGTGATGTGAGCAACCCCACCCCCAACCCCACCCCCAACCTGATAGGTTAGGTTGGTTAGGGTTAGGAATAGGGTTAGGCACAATCGCATCCCCACCCTGACATCTTTTATAGCTCCCACAGAAGAAAAAAGAGCACAGTCCCATATAGTACTTAAAAAAAAGGAACAGATGTAATTTGTAAAAATTTCAGCTGTGCTTAGTGAGAAAGGAGGGAGAATAACAGATTTAAATACAAACTATAGCCCATAGCTTAAACACGGACCGACTGAGTGAGTGTGTGGATGGGTGGAGGATGGCTATCTCTATAAGTGATTGGGAACTATTAATTTGGCTGAGGGTAAGGAGACTTGAGCAACCCCATCCCCACCCCCACCCTGATATCTTTTATAGCTCCCACAGAAGAAGAAAGAGCAGAGTACCATATAGTACTTAAAAAAAAAAAAAAAAAAAAGGAACAGATGTACTTTATAAATGTTTCAGCTGTGCTTAGTGAGAAAGGAGGGAGAATAACAGATTTAAATACAAACTAGAGCCCATAGCTTAAACACGGACCGACTGAGTGAGTGTGTGGATGGGTGGAGGATGGCTATCTCTATAAATGATTGGGAACTAGTAATCTGGCTCAGGGTAAGGTGA
This sequence comes from Pangasianodon hypophthalmus, assembly GCF_027358585.1. Taxonomy (NCBI): domain Eukaryota; kingdom Metazoa; phylum Chordata; class Actinopteri; order Siluriformes; family Pangasiidae; genus Pangasianodon; species Pangasianodon hypophthalmus. Next base: position 24,221,158 of record NC_069720.1, read on the forward strand.
TGTGAGCAACCCCACCCCCAACCCCACCCCCAACCTGATAGGTTAGGTTGGTTAGGGTTAGGAATAGGGTTAGGCACAATCGCATCCCCACCCTGACATCTTTTATAGCTCCCACAGAAGAAAAAAGAGCACAGTCCCATATAGTACTTAAAAAAAAGGAACGGATGTACTTTGTGAAAATTTCAGCTGTGCTTAGTGAGAAAGGAGGGAGAATAACAGATTTAAATACAAACTAGAGCCCATAGCTTAAACACGGACCGACTGAGTGAGTGTGTGGATGGGTGGAGGATGGCTATCTCTATAAGTGATTGGGAACTAGTAATCTGGCTCAGGGTAAGGTGATGTGAGCAACCCCACCCCCAACCCCACCCCCAACCTGATAGGTTAGGTTGGTTAGGGTTAGGAATAGGGTTAGGCACAATCGCATCCCCACCCTGACATCTTTTATAGCTCCCACAGAAGAAAAAAGAGCACAGTCCCATATAGTACTGAAAAAAAAGGAACAGATGTACTTTGTAAATGTTTCAGCTGTGCTTAGTGAGAAAGGAGAGAGAATAACAGATTTAAATACAAACTAGAGCCCATAGCTTAAACACGGACCGACTGAGTGAGTGTGTGGATGGGTGGAGGATGGCTATCTCTATAAGTGATTGGGAACTATTAATTTGGCTGAGGGTAAGGAGACTTGAGCAACCCTATCCCCACCCCCACCCTGATATCTTTTATAGCTCCCACAGAAGAAGAAAGAGCAGAGTACCATATAATACCTAAAAAAAAAAAAAAAAAAAAAAGGAACAGATGTACTTTGTAAATGTTTCAGCTGTGCTTAGTGAGAAAGGATCGAGAATAACAGATTTAAATACAAACTAGAGCCCATAGCTTAAACACGGACCGACTGAGTGAGTGTGTGGATGGGTGGAGGATGGCTATCTCTGTAAGTGATTGGGAACTAGTAATCTGGCTCAGGGTAAGGTGATGTGAGCAACCCCACCCCCAACCCCACCCCCAACCCCACCCCCAACCTGATAGGTTAGGTTGGTTAGGGTTAGGAATAGGGTTAGGCACAATCGCATCCCCACCCTGACATCTTTTATAGCTCCCACAGAAGAAAAAAGAGCACAGTCCCATATAGTACTTAAAAAAAAGGAACAGATGTAATTTGTAAAAATTTCAGCTGTGCTTAGTGAGAAAGGAGGGAGTATAACAGATTTAAATACAAACTAGAGCCCATAGCTTAAACACTGACCAACTGAGTGAGTGGATGGGTGGGTGATAGCTATCTCTATAAGTGATTGGGAACTAGTAATTTGGCTGAGGGTAAGGAGACTTGAGCAACCCCATCCCCACCCCCACCCTGATATCTTTTATAGCTCCCACAGAAGAAAAAAGAGCACAGTCCCATATAGTACTTAAAAAAAAGGAACAGATGTAATTTGTAAAAATTTCAGCTGTGCTTAGTGAGAAAGGAGGGAGTATAACAGATTTAAATACAAACTAGAGCCCATAGCTTAAACACTGACCAACTGAGTGAGTGGATGGGTGGGTGATAGCTATCTCTATAAGTGATTGGGAACTAGTAATTTGGCTGAGGGTAAGGAGACTTGAGCAACCCCATACCCACCCCCACCCCCACCCCCACCCTCACCCCCACCCTCACCCCCACCCTGATATCTTTTATAGCTCCCACAGAAGAAAAAAGAGCACAGTGCCATATAGTACTTAAAAAAAAGGAACAGATGTACTTGGTAAAAATTTCAGCTGTGCTTAGTGAGAAAGGAGGGAGAATAACAGATTTAAATACAAACTATAGCCCATTGCTTAAACACGGACCGACTGAGTGAGTGAGTGGATGGCTGGGTGATAGCTATCTCTATAAGTGATTGGGAACTAGTAATTTGGCTGAGGGTAAGGAGACTTGAGCAACCCCATCCCCACCCTGATATCTTTTATAGCTCCCACAGAAGAAGAAAGAGCAGAGTACCATATAGTACTTAAAAAAAAAAAAAAAGGAACAGATGTACTTTGTAAATGTTTCAGCTGTGCTTAGTGAGAAAGGAGGGAGAATAACAGATTTAAATACAAACTAGAGCCCATAGCTTAAACACGGACCGACTGAGTGAGTGTGTGGATGGGTGGAGGATGGCTATCTCTATAAGTGATTGGGAACTAGTAATCTGGCTCAGGGTAAGGTGATGTGAGCAACCCCACCCCCAACTCCACCCCCAACCTGATAGGTTAGGTTGGTTAGGGTTAGGAATAGGGTTAGGCACAATCGCATCCCCACCCTGACATCTTTTATAGCTCCCACAGAAGAAAAAAGAGCACAGTCCCATATAGTACTTAAAAAAAAGGAACAGATGTAATTTGTAAAAATTTCAGCTGTGCTTAGTGAGAAAGGAGGGAGAATAACAGATTTAAATACAAACTATAGCCCATTGCTTAAACACTGACCAACTGAGTGAGTGGATGGGTGGGTGATATCTATCTCTATAAGTGATTGGGAACTAGTAATTTGGCTCAGGGTAAGGAGACTTGAGCAACCCCATCCCCACCCCCACCCCCACCCTGATATCTTTTATAGCTCGCACAGAAGAAGAATGAGCAGAGTACCATATAGTACTTATAAAAAAAAAAAAAAAAAAAAAAGGAACAGATGTACTTTGTAAATGTTTCAGCTGTGCTTAGTGAGAAAGGAGGGAGAATAACAGATTTAAATACAAACTAGAGCCCATAGCTTAAACACGGACCGACTGAGTGAGTGTGTGGATGGGTGGAGGATGGCTATCTCTATAAGTGATTGGGAACTAGTAATCTGGCTCAGGGTAAGGTGATGTGAGCAACCCCACCCCCAACCCCACCCCCAACCCCACCCCCAACCTGATAGGTTAGGTTGGTTAGGGTTAGGAATAGGGTTAGGCACAATCGCATCCCCACCCTGACATCTTTTATAGCTCCCACAGAAGAAAAAAGAGCACAGTCCCATATAGTACTTAAAAAAAAGGAACAGATGTAATTTGTAAAAATTTCAGCTGTGCTTAGTGAGAAAGGAGGGAGAATAACAGATTTAAATACAAACTATAGCCCATTGCTTAAACACTGACCAACTGAGTGAGTGGATGGGTGGGTGATAGCTATCTCTATAAGTGATTGGGAACTAGTAATTTGGCTGAGGGTAAGGAGACTTGAGCAACCCCATCCCCACCCTGATATCTTTTATAGCTCCCACAGAAGAAAAAAGAGCACAGTCCCATATAGTACTTAAAAAAAAGGAACGGATGTACTTTGTGAAAATTTCAGCTGTGCTTAGTGAGAAAGGAGGGAGAATAACATATTTAAATACAAACTAGAGCCCATAGCTTAAACACGGACCGACTGAGTGAGTGTGTGGATGGGTGGAGGATGGCTATCTCTATAAGTGATTGGGAACTAGTAATCTGGCTCAGGGTAAGGTGATGTGAGCAACCCCACCCCCAACCCCACCCCCAACCCCACCCCCAACCCCACCCCCAACCTGATAGGTTAGGTTGGTTAGGGTTAGGAATAGGGTTAGGCACAATCGCATCCCCACCCTGACATCTTTTATAGCTCCCACAGAAGAAAAAAGAGCACAGTCCCATATAGTACTTAAAAAAAAGGAACGGATGTACTTTGTGAAAATTTCAGCTGTGCTTAGTGAGAAAGGAGGGAGAATAACAGATTTAAATACAAACTATAGCCCATTGCTTAAACACAGACCGACTGAGTGAGTGTGTGGATGGGTGGAGGATGGCTATCTCTACAAGTGATTGGGAACTAGTAATCTGGCTCAGGCTAAGGTGATGTGAGCAACCCCACCCCCACCCCCAACCTGATAGGTTAGGTTGGTTAGGGTTAGGAATAGGGTTAGGCACAATCGCATCCCCACCCTGACATCTTTTATAGCTCCCACAGAAGAAAAAAGAGCACAGTCCCATATAGTACTTAAAAAAAAGGAACGGATGTACTTTGTGAAAATTTCAGCTGTGCTTAGTGAGAAAGGAGGGAGAATAACAGATTTAAATACAAACTAGAGCCCATAGCTTAAACACTGACCGACTGAGTGAGTGAGTGGATGGGTGGGTGATAGCTATCTCTATAAGTGATTGGGAACTACTAATTTGGCTGAGGGTAAGGAGACTTGAGCAACCCCATCCCCACCCTGACATCTTTTATAGCTCCCACAGAAGAAAAAAGAGCACAGTCCCATATAGTACTGAAAAAAAAGGAACGGATGTACTTTGTGAAAATTTCAGCTGTGCTTAGTGAGAAAGGAGGGAGAATAACAGATTTAAATACAAACTAGAGCCCATAGCTTAAACATGGACCGACTGAGTGAGTGTGTGGATGGGTGGAGGATGGCTATCTCTGTAAGTGATTGGGAACTAGTAATCTGGCTCAGGGTAAGGTGATGTGAGCAACCCCACCCCCACCCCCACCCCCAACCTGATAGGTTAGGTTGGTTAGGGTTAGGAATAGGGTTAGGCACAATCGCATCCCCACCCTGACATCTTTTATAGCTCCCACAGAAGAAAAAAGAGCACAGTCCCATATAGTACTTAAAAAAAAGGAACGGATGTACTTTGTGAAAATTTCAGCTGTGCTTAGTGAGAAAGGAGGGAGAATAACAGATTTAAATACAAACTAGAGCCCATAGCTTAAACACTGACCGACTGAGTGAGTGAGTGGATGGGTGGGTGATAGCTATCTCTATAAGTGATTGGGAACTAGTAATTTGGCTGAGGGTAAGGAGACTTGAGCAACCCCATCCCCACCCTGACATCTTTTATAGCTCCCACAGAAGAAAAAAGAGCACAGTCCCATATAGTACTTAAAAAAAAAGGAACGGATGTACTTTGTGAAAATTTCAGCTGCGCTTAGTGAGAAAGGAGGGAGAATAACATATTTAAATACAAACTAGAGCCCATAGCTTAAACACGGACCGACTGAGTGAGTGTGTGGATGGGTGGAGGATGGCTATCTCTATAAGTGATTGGGAACTAGTAATCTGGCTCAGGGTAAGGTGATGTGAGCAACCCCACCCCCAACCCCACCCCCAACCTGATAGGTTAGGTTGGTTAGGGTTAGGAATAGGGTTAGGCACAATCGCATCCCCACCCTGACATCTTTTATAGCTCCCACAGAAGAAAAAAGAGCACAGTCCCATATAGTACTGAAAAAAAAGGAACGGAAGTACTTTGTGAAAATTTCAGCTGTGCTTAGTGAGAAAGGAGGGAGAATAACAGATTTAAATACAAACTAGAGCCCATTGCTTAAACACGGACCGACTGAGTGAGTGAGTGGATGGGTGGGTGATAGCTATCTCTATAAGTAATTGGGAACTAGTAATTTGGCTGAGGGTAAGGAGACTTGAGCAACCCCATCCCCACCCTGACATCTTTTATAGCTCCCACAGAAGAAAAAAGAGCACAGTCCCATATAGTACTTAAAAAAAAGGAACGGATGCACTTTGTGAAAATTTCAGCTGTGCTTAGTGAGAAAGGAGGGAGAATAACAGATTTAAATACAAACTAGAGCCCATAGCTTAAACACGGACCGACTGAGTGAGTGTGTGGATGGGTGGAGGATGGCTATCTCTATAAGTGATTGGGAACTAGTAATCTGGCTCAGGGTAAGGTGATGTGAGCAACCCCACCCCCAACCCCACCCCCAACCCCACCCCCAACCTGATAGGTTAGGTTGGTTAGGGTTAGGAATAGGGTTAGGCACAATCGCATCCCCACCCTGACATCTTTTATAGCTCCCACAGAAGAAAAAAGAGCACAGTCCCATATAGTACTTAAAAAAAAGGAACGGATGTACTTTGTGAAAATTTCAGCTGTGCTTAGTGAGAAAGGAGGGAGAATAACAGATTTAAATACAAACTATAGCCCATTGCTTAAACACAGACCGACTGAGTGAGTGTGTGGATGGGTGGAGGATGGCTATCTCTACAAGTGATTGGGAACTAGTAATCTGGCTCAGGCTAAGGTGATGTGAGCAACCCCACCCCCACCCCCAACCTGATAGGTTAGGTTGGTTAGGGTTAGGAATAGGGTTAGGCACAATCGCATCCCCACCCTGACATCTTTTATAGCTCCCACAGAAGAAAAAAGAGCACAGTCCCATATAGTACTTAAAAAAAAGGAACGGATGTACTTTGTGAAAATTTCAGCTGTGCTTAGTGAGAAAGGAGGGAGAATAACAGATTTAAATACAAACTAGAGCCCATAGCTTAAACACTGACCGACTGAGTGAGTGAGTGGATGGGTGGGTGATAGCTATCTCTATAAGTGATTGGGAACTACTAATTTGGCTGAGGGTAAGGAGACTTGAGCAACCCCATCCCCACCCTGACATCTTTTATAGCTCCCACAGAAGAAAAAAGAGCACAGTCCCATATAGTACTGAAAAAAAAGGAACGGAAGTACTTTGTAAATGTTTCAGCTGTGCTTAGTGAGAAAGGAGGGAGAATAACAGATTTAAATACAAACTATAGCCCATAGCTTAAACATGGACCGACTGAGTGAGTGTGTGGATGGGTGGAGGATGGCTATCTCTGTAAGTGATTGGGAACTAGTAATCTGGCTCAGGGTAAGGTGATGTGAGCAACCCCACCCCCACCCCCACCCCCAACCTGATAGGTTAGGTTGGTTAGGGTTAGGAATAGGGTTAGGCACAATCGCATCCCCACCCTGACATCTTTTATAGCTCCCACAGAAGAAAAAAGAGCACAGTCCCATATAGTACTTAAAAAAAAGGAACGGATGTACTTTGTGAAAATTTCAGCTGTGCTTAGTGAGAAAGGAGGGAGAATAACAGATTTAAATACAAACTAGAGCCCATAGCTTAAACACTGACCGACTGAGTGAGTGAGTGGATGGGTGGGTGATAGCTATCTCTATAAGTGATTGGGAACTAGTAATTTGGCTGAGGGTAAGGAGACTTGAGCAACCCCATCCCCACCCTGACATCTTTTATAGCTCCCACAGAAGAAAAAAGAGCACAGTCCCATATAGTACTTAAAAAAAAAGGAACGGATGTACTTTGTGAAAATTTCAGCTGCGCTTAGTGAGAAAGGAGGGAGAATAACATATTTAAATACAAACTAGAGCCCATAGCTTAAACACGGACCGACTGAGTGAGTGTGTGGATGGGTGGAGGATGGCTATCTCTATAAGTGATTGGGAACTAGTAATCTGGCTCAGGGTAAGGTGATGTGAGCAACCCCACCCCCAACCCCACCCCCAACCTGATAGGTTAGGTTGGTTAGGGTTAGGAATAGGGTTAGGCACAATCGCATCCCCACCCTGACATCTTTTATAGCTCCCACAGAAGAAAAAAGAGCACAGTCCCATATAGTACTGAAAAAAAAGGAACGGAAGTACTTTGTGAAAATTTCAGCTGTGCTTAGTGAGAAAGGAGGGAGAATAACAGATTTAAATACAAACTAGAGCCCATTGCTTAAACACGGACCGACTGAGTGAGTGAGTGGATGGGTGGGTGATAGCTATCTCTATAAGTAATTGGGAACTAGTAATTTGGCTGAGGGTAAGGAGACTTGAGCAACCCCATCCCCACCCTGACATCTTTTATAGCTCCCACAGAAGAAAAAAGAGCACAGTCCCATATAGTACTTAAAAAAAAGGAACGGATGTACTTTGTGAAAATTTCAGCTGTGCTTAGTGAGAAAGGAGGGAGAATAACAGATTTAAATACAAACTAGAGCCCATAGCTTAAACACGGACCGACTGAGTGAGTGTGTGGATGGGTGGGTGATAGCTATCTCTACAAGTGATTGGGAACTAGTAATCTGGCTCAGGGTAAGGTGATGTGAGCAACCCCACCCCCAACCCCACCCCCAACCTGATAGGTTAGGTTGGTTAGGGTTAGGAATAGGGTTAGGCACAATCGCATCCCCACCCTGACATCTTTTATAGCTCCCACAGAAGAAAAAAGAGCACAGTCCCATATAGTACTTAAAAAAAAGGAACGGATGTACTTTGTGAAAATTTCAGCTGTGCTTAGTGAGAAAGGAGGGAGAATAACAGATTTAAATACAAACTAGAGCCCATAGCTTAAACACGGACAGACTGAGTGAGTGTGTGGATGGGTGGAGGATGTCTATCTCTATAAGTGATTGGGAACTAGTAATCTGGCTCAGGGTAAGGTGATGTGAGCAACCCCACCCCCAACCCCACCCCCAACCTGATAGGTTAGGTTGGTTAGGGTTAGGAATATGGTTAGGCACAATCGCATCCCCACCCTGACATCTTTTAGAGCTCCCACAGAAGAAAAAAGAGCACAGTCCCATATAGTACTTAAAAAAAAGGAACGGATGTACTTTGTGAAAATTTCAGCTGTGCTTAGTGAGAAAGGAGGGAGAATAACAGATTTAAATACAAACTAGAGCCCATAGCTTAAACACGGACCGACTGAGTGAGTGAGTGGATGGGTGGGTGATAGCTATCTCTACAAGTGATTGGGAACTAGTAATCTGGCTCAGGGTAAGGTGATGTGAGCAACCCCACCCCCAACCCCACCCCCAACCTGATAGGTTAGGTTGGTTAGGGTTAGGAATAGGGTTAGGCACAATCGCATCCCCACCCTGACATCTTTTAGAGCTCCCACAGAAGAAAAAAGAGCACAGTCCCATATAGTACTTAAAAAAAAGGAACGGATGTACTTTGTGAAAATTTCAGCTGTGCTTAGTGAGAAAGGAGGGAGAATAACAGATTTAAATACAAACTAGAGCCCATTGCTTAAACACGGACCGACTGAGTGAGTGAGTGGATGGGTGGGTGATAGCTATCTCTATAAGTGATTGGGAACTAGTAATTTGGCTGAGGGTAAGGAGACTTGAGCAACCCCATCCCCACCCTGACATCTTTTATAACTCCCACAGAAGAAAAAAGAGCACAGTCCCATATAGTACTTAAAAAAAAGGAACGGATGTACTTTGTGAAAATTTCAGCTGTGCTTAGTGAGAAAGGAGGGAGAATAACAGATTTAAATACAAACTAGAGCCCATTGCTTAAACACGGACCGACTGAGTGAGTGAGTGGATGGGTGGGTGATAGCTATCTCTATAAGTGATTGGGAACTAGTAATTTGGCTGAGGGTAAGGAGACTTGAGCAACCCCATCCCCACCTGATATCTTTTATAGCTCCCACAGAAGAAGAAAGAGCAAAGTACTTAAAAAAAAAAAAAAAAAAAAGGAACAGATGTACTTTGTAAATGTTTCAACTGCGCTTAGTGAGAAAGGAGGGAGAATAACAGATTTAAATACAAACTAGAGCCCATAGCTTAAACACGGACCGACTGAGTGAGTGTGTGGATGGGTGGGTGATGGCTATCTCTATAAGTGATTGGGAACTAGTAATCTGGCTCAGGGTAAGGTGATGTGAGCAACCCCACCCCCAACCCCACCCCCAACCTGATAGGTTAGGTTGGTTAGGGTTAGGAATAGGGTTAGGCACAATCGCATCCCCACCCTGACATCTTTTATAGCTCCCACAGAAGAAAAAAGAGCACAGTCCCATATAGTACTTAAAAAAAAGGAACGGATGTACTTTGTGAAAATTTCAGCTGTGCTTAGTGAGAAAGGAGGGAGAATAACAGATTTAAATACAAACTAGAGCCCATTGCTTAAACACGGACCGACTGAGTGAGTGAGTGGATGGGTGGGTGATAGCTATCTCTATAAGTGATTGGGAACTAGTAATTTGGCTGAGGGTAAGGAGACTTGAGCAACCCCATCCCCACCCTGACATCTTTTATAACTCCCACAGAAGAAAAAAGAGCACACTCCCATATAGTACTTAAAAAAAAGGAACGGATGTACTTTGTGAAAATTTCAGCTGTGCTTAGTGAGAAAGGAGGGAGAATAACAGATTTAAATACAAACTAGAGCCCATAGCTTAAACACGGACCGACTGAGTGAGTGTGTGGATGGGTGGGTGATAGCTATCTCTACAAGTGATTGGGAACTAGTAATCTGGCTCAGGGTAAGGTGATGTGAGCAACCCCACCCCCAACCCCACCCCCAACCTGATAGGTTAGGTTGGTTAGGGTTAGGAATAGGGTTAGGCACAATCGCATCCCCACCCTGACATCTTTTATAGCTCCCACAGAAGAAAAAAGAGCACAGTCCCATATAGTACTGAAAAAAAAGGAACGGATGTACTTTGTGAAAATTTCAGCTGTGCTTAGTGAGAAAGGAGGGAGAATAACAGATTTAAATACAAACTAGAGCCCATTGCTTAAACACGGACCGACTGAGTGAGTGAGTGGATGGGTGGGTGATAGCTATCTCTATAAGTAATTGGGAACTAGTAATTTGGCTGAGGGTAAGGAGACTTGAGCAACCCCATCCCCACCCTGACATCTTTTATAGCTCCCACAGAAGAAAAAAGAGCACAGTCCCATATAGTACTTAAAAAAAAGGAACGGATGCACTTTGTGAAAATTTCAGCTGTGCTTAGTGAGAAAGGAGGGAGAATAACAGATTTAAATACAAACTAGAGCCCATAGCTTAAACACGGACCGACTGAGTGAGTGTGTGGATGGGTGGGTGATAGCTATCTCTACAAGTGATTGGGAACTAGTAATCTGGCTCAGGGTAAGGTGATGTGAGCAACCCCACCCCCACCCCCAACCTGATAGGTTAGGTTGGTTAGGGTTAGGAATAGGGTTAGGCACAATCGCATCCCCACCCTGACATCTTTTATAGCTCCCACAGAAGAAAAAAGAGCACAGTCCCATAGAGTACTGAAAAAAAAGGAACGGAAGTACTTTGTGAAAATTTCAGCTGTGCTTAGTGAGAAAGGAGGGAGAATAACAGATTTAAATACAAACTAGAGCCCATAGCTTAAACACGGACCGACTGAGTGAGTGTGTGGATGGGTGGGTGATAGCTATCTCTACAAGTGATTGGGAACTAGTAATCTGGCTCAGGGTAAGGTGATGTGAGCAACCCCACCCCCAACCCCACCCCCAACCTGATAGGTTAGGTTGGTTAGGGTTAGGAATAGGGTTAGGCACAATCGCATCCCCACCCTGACATCTTTTATAGCTCCCACAGAAGAAAAAAGAGCACAGTCCCATATAGTACTGAAAAAAAAGGAACGGATGTACTTTGTGAAAATTTCAGCTGTGCTTAGTGAGAAAGGAGGGAGAATAACAGATTTAAATACAAACTAGAGCCCATTGCTTAAACACGGACCGACTGAGTGAGTGAGTGGATGGGTGGGTGATAGCTATCTCTATAAGTAATTGGGAACTAGTAATTTGGCTGAGGGTAAGGAGACTTGAGCAACCCCATCCCCACCCTGACATCTTTTATAGCTCCCACAGAAGAAAAAAGAGCACAGTCCCATATAGTACTTAAAAAAAAGGAACGGATGCACTTTGTGAAAATTTCAGCTGTGCTTAGTGAGAAAGGAGGGAGAATAACAGATTTAAATACAAACTAGAGCCCATAGCTTAAACACGGACCGACTGAGTGAGTGTGTGAATGGGTGGAGGATGGCTATCTCTACAAGTGATTGGGAACTAGTAATCTGGCTCAGGGTAAGGTGATGTGAGCAACCCCACCCCCAACCCCACCCCCAACCTGTTAGGTTAGGTTGGTTAGGGTTAGGAATAGGGTTAGGCACAATCGCATCCCCACCCTGACATCTTTTATAGCTCCCACAGAAGAAAAAAGAGCACAGTCCCATATAGTACTGAAAAAAAAGGAACGGATGTACTTTGTGAAAATTTCAGCTGTGCTTAGTGAGAAAGGAGGGAGAATAACAGATTTAAATACAAACTAGAGCCCATAGCTTAAACACTGACCGACTGAGTGAGTGAGTGGATGGGTGGGTGATAGCTATCTCTATAAGTGATTGGGAACTAGTAATTTGGCTGAGGGTAAGGAGACTTGAGCAACCCCATCCCCACCCTGACATCTTTTATAGCTCCCACAGAAGAAAAAAGAGCACAGTCCCATATAGTACTTAAAAAAAAAGGAACGGATGTACTTTGTGAAAATTTCAGCTGCGCTTAGTGAGAAAGGAGGGAGAATAACATATTTAAATACAAACTAGAGCCCATAGCTTAAACACGGACCGACTGAGTGAGTGTGTGGATGGGTGGAGGATGGCTATCTCTATAAGTGATTGGGAACTAGTAATCTGGCTCAGGGTAAGGTGATGTGAGCAACCCCACCCCCAACCCCACCCCCAACCTGATAGGTTAGGTTGGTTAGGGTTAGGAATAGGGTTAGGCACAATCGCATCCCCACCCTGACATCTTTTATAGCTCCCACAGAAGAAAAAAGAGCACAGTCCCATATAGTACTGAAAAAAAAGGAACGGAAGTACTTTGTGAAAATTTCAGCTGTGCTTAGTGAGAAAGGAGGGAGAATAACAGATTTAAATACAAACTAGAGCCCATTGCTTAAACACGGACCGACTGAGTGAGTGAGTGGATGGGTGGGTGATAGCTATCTCTATAAGTAATTGGGAACTAGTAATTTGGCTGAGGGTAAGGAGACTTGAGCAACCCCATCCCCACCCTGACATCTTTTATAGCTCCCACAGAAGAAAAAAGAGCACAGTCCCATATAGTACTTAAAAAAAAGGAACGGATGTACTTTGTGAAAATTTCAGCTGTGCTTAGTGAGAAAGGAGGGAGAATAACAGATTTAAATACAAACTAGAGCCCATAGCTTAAACACGGACCGACTGAGTGAGTGTGTGGATGGGTGGGTGATAGCTATCTCTACAAGTGATTGGGAACTAGTAATCTGGCTCAGGGTAAGGTGATGTGAGCAACCCCACCCCCAACCCCACCCCCAACCTGATAGGTTAGGTTGGTTAGGGTTAGGAATAGGGTTAGGCACAATCGCATCCCCACCCTGACATCTTTTATAGCTCCCACAGAAGAAAAAAGAGCACAGTCCCATATAGTACTTAAAAAAAAGGAACGGATGTACTTTGTGAAAATTTCAGCTGTGCTTAGTGAGAAAGGAGGGAGAATAACAGATTTAAATACAAACTAGAGCCCATAGCTTAAACACGGACAGACTGAGTGAGTGTGTGGATGGGTGGAGGATGTCTATCTCTATAAGTGATTGGGAACTAGTAATCTGGCTCAGGGTAAGGTGATGTGAGCAACCCCACCCCCAACCCCACCCCCAACCTGATAGGTTAGGTTGGTTAGGGTTAGGAATATGGTTAGGCACAATCGCATCCCCACCCTGACATCTTTTAGAGCTCCCACAGAAGAAAAAAGAGCACAGTCCCATATAGTACTTAAAAAAAAGGAACGGATGTACTTTGTGAAAATTTCAGCTGTGCTTAGTGAGAAAGGAGGGAGAATAACAGATTTAAATACAAACTAGAGCCCATAGCTTAAACACGGACCGACTGAGTGAGTGAGTGGATGGGTGGGTGATAGCTATCTCTACAAGTGATTGGGAACTAGTAATCTGGCTCAGGGTAAGGTGATGTGAGCAACCCCACCCCCAACCCCACCCCCAACCTGATAGGTTAGGTTGGTTAGGGTTAGGAATAGGGTTAGGCACAATCGCATCCCCACCCTGACATCTTTTAGAGCTCCCACAGAAGAAAAAAGAGCACAGTCCCATATAGTACTTAAAAAAAAGGAACGGATGTACTTTGTGAAAATTTCAGCTGTGCTTAGTGAGAAAGGAGGGAGAATAACAGATTTAAATACAAACTAGAGCCCATTGCTTAAACACGGACCGACTGAGTGAGTGAGTGGATGGGTGGGTGATAGCTATCTCTATAAGTGATTGGGAACTAGTAATTTGGCTGAGGGTAAGGAGACTTGAGCAACCCCATCCCCACCCTGACATCTTTTATAACTCCCACAGAAGAAAAAAGAGCACAGTCCCATATAGTACTTAAAAAAAAGGAACGGATGTACTTTGTGAAAATTTCAGCTGTGCTTAGTGAGAAAGGAGGGAGAATAACAGATTTAAATACAAACTAGAGCCCATTGCTTAAACACGGACCGACTGAGTGAGTGAGTGGATGGGTGGGTGATAGCTATCTCTATAAGTGATTGGGAACTAGTAATTTGGCTGAGGGTAAGGAGACTTGAGCAACCCCATCCCCACCTGATATCTTTTATAGCTCCCACAGAAGAAGAAAGAGCAAAGTACTTAAAAAAAAAAAAAAAAAAAAGGAACAGATGTACTTTGTAAATGTTTCAACTGCGCTTAGTGAGAAAGGAGGGAGAATAACAGATTTAAATACAAACTAGAGCCCATAGCTTAAACACGGACCGACTGAGTGAGTGTGTGGATGGGTGGGTGATGGCTATCTCTATAAGTGATTGGGAACTAGTAATCTGGCTCAGGGTAAGGTGATGTGAGCAACCCCACCCCCAACCCCACCCCCAACCTGATAGGTTAGGTTGGTTAGGGTTAGGAATAGGGTTAGGCACAATCGCATCCCCACCCTGACATCTTTTATAGCTCCCACAGAAGAAAAAAGAGCACAGTCCCATATAGTACTTAAAAAAAAGGAACGGATGTACTTTGTGAAAATTTCAGCTGTGCTTAGTGAGAAAGGAGGGAGAATAACAGATTTAAATACAAACTAGAGCCCATTGCTTAAACACGGACCGACTGAGTGAGTGAGTGGATGGGTGGGTGATAGCTATCTCTATAAGTGATTGGGAACTAGTAATTTGGCTGAGGGTAAGGAGACTTGAGCAACCCCATCCCCACCCTGACATCTTTTATAACTCCCACAGAAGAAAAAAGAGCACACTCCCATATAGTACTTAAAAAAAAGGAACGGATGTACTTTGTGAAAATTTCAGCTGTGCTTAGTGAGAAAGGAGGGAGAATAACAGATTTAAATACAAACTAGAGCCCATAGCTTAAACACGGACCGACTGAGTGAGTGTGTGGATGGGTGGGTGATAGCTATCTCTACAAGTGATTGGGAACTAGTAATCTGGCTCAGGGTAAGGTGATGTGAGCAACCCCACCCCCAACCCCACCCCCAACCTGATAGGTTAGGTTGGTTAGGGTTAGGAATAGGGTTAGGCACAATCGCATCCCCACCCTGACATCTTTTATAGCTCCCACAGAAGAAAAAAGAGCACAGTCCCATATAGTACTGAAAAAAAAGGAACGGATGTACTTTGTGAAAATTTCAGCTGTGCTTAGTGAGAAAGGAGGGAGAATAACAGATTTAAATACAAACTAGAGCCCATTGCTTAAACACGGACCGACTGAGTGAGTGAGTGGATGGGTGGGTGATAGCTATCTCTATAAGTAATTGGGAACTAGTAATTTGGCTGAGGGTAAGGAGACTTGAGCAACCCCATCCCCACCCTGACATCTTTTATAGCTCCCACAGAAGAAAAAAGAGCACAGTCCCATATAGTACTTAAAAAAAAGGAACGGATGCACTTTGTGAAAATTTCAGCTGTGCTTAGTGAGAAAGGAGGGAGAATAACAGATTTAAATACAAACTAGAGCCCATAGCTTAAACACGGACCGACTGAGTGAGTGTGTGGATGGGTGGGTGATAGCTATCTCTACAAGTGATTGGGAACTAGTAATCTGGCTCAGGGTAAGGTGATGTGAGCAACCCCACCCCCACCCCCAACCTGATAGGTTAGGTTGGTTAGGGTTAGGAATAGGGTTAGGCACAATCGCATCCCCACCCTGACATCTTTTATAGCTCCCACAGAAGAAAAAAGAGCACAGTCCCATATAGTACTGAAAAAAAAGGAACGGAAGTACTTTGTGAAAATTTCAGCTGTGCTTAGTGAGAAAGGAGGGAGAATAACAGATTTAAATACAAACTAGAGCCCATAGCTTAAACACGGACCGACTGAGTGAGTGTGTGGATGGGTGGGTGATAGCTATCTCTACAAGTGATTGGGAACTAGTAATCTGGCTCAGGGTAAGGTGATGTGAGCAACCCCACCCCCAACCCCACCCCCAACCTGTTAGGTTAGGTTGGTTAGGGTTAGGAATAGGGTTAGGCACAATCGCATCCCCACCCTGACATCTTTTATAGCTCCCACAGAAGAAAAAAGAGCACAGTCCCATATAGTACTGAAAAAAAAGGAACGGATGTACTTTGTGAAAATTTCAGCTGTGCTTAGTGAGAAAGGAGGGAGAATAACAGATTTAAATACAAACTAGAGCCCATTGCTTAAACACGGACCGACTGAGTGAGTGAGTGGATGGGTGGGTGATAGCTATCTCTATAAGTAATTGGGAACTAGTAATTTGGCTGAGGGTAAGGAGACTTGAGCAACCCCATCCCCACCCTGACATCTTTTATAGCTCCCACAGAAGAAAAAAGAGCACAGTCCCATATAGTACTTAAAAAAAAGGAACGGATGCACTTTGTGAAAATTTCAGCTGTGCTTAGTGAGAAAGGAGGGAGAATAACAGATTTAAATACAAACTAGAGCCCATAGCTTAAACACGGACCGACTGAGTGAGTGTGTGGATGGGTGGGTGATAGCTATCTCTATAAGTGATTGGGAACTAGTAATCTGGCTCAGGGTAAGGTGATGTGAGCAACCCCACCCCCACCCCCAACCTGATAGGTTAGGTTGGTTAGGGTTAGGAATAGGGTTAGGCACAATCGCATCCCCACCCTGACATCTTTTATAGCTCCCACAGAAGAAAAAAGAGCACAGTCCCATATAGTACTGAAAAAAAAGGAACGGATGTACTTTGTGAAAATTTCAGCTGTGCTTAGTGAGAAAGGAGGGAGAATAACAGATTTAAATACAAACTAGAGCCCATTGCTTAAACACGGACCGACTGAGTGAGTGAGTGGATGGGTTGGTGATAGCTATTTCTATAAGTGATTGGGAACTAGTAATTTGGCTGAGGGTAAGGAGACTTGAGCAACCCCATCCCCACCCTGACATCTTTTATAGCTCCCACAGAAGAAAAAAGAGCACAGTCCCATATAGTACTTAAAAAAAAGGAACGGATGTACTTTGTGAAAATTTCAGCTGTGCTTAGTGAGAAAGGAGGGAGAATAACAGATTTAAATACAAACTAGAGCCCATAGCTTAAACACGGACCGGCTGAGTGAGTGTGTGGATGGGTGGGTGATAGCTATCTCTACAAGTGATTGGGAACTAGTAATCTGGCTCAGGGTAAGGTGATGTGAGCAACCCCACCCCCAACCCCACCCCCAACCTGATAGGTTAGGTTGGTTAGGGTTAGGAATAGGGTTAGGCACAATCGCATCCCCACCCTGACATCTTTTATAGCTCCCACAGAAGAAAAAAGAGCACAGTCCCATATAGTACTTAAAAAAAAGGAACGGATGCACTTTGTGAAAATTTCAGCTGTGCTTAGTGAGAAAGGAGGGAGAATAACAGATTTAAATACAAACTAGAGCCCATAGCTTAAACACGGACCGACTGAGTGAGTGAGTGGATGGGTGGGTGATAGCTATCTCTATAAGTGATTGGGAACTAGTAATCTGGCTCAGGGTAAGGAGACTTGAGCAACCCCATCCCCACCCTGACATCTTTTATAACTCCCACAGAAGAAAAAAGAGCACAGTCCCATATAGTACTTAAAAAAAAGGAACGGATGTACTTTGTGAAAATTTCAGCTGTGCTTAGTGAGAAAGGAGGGAGAATAACAGATTTAAATACAAACTAGAGCCCATAGCTTAAACACGGACCGACTGAGTGAGTGTGTGAATGGGTGGAGGATGGCTATCTCTACAAGTGATTGGGAACTAGTAATCTGGCTCAGGGTAAGGTGATGTGAGCAACCCCACCCCCAACCCCACCCCCAACCTGTTAGGTTAGGTTGGTTAGGGTTAGGAATAGGGTTAGGCACAATCGCATCCCCACCCTGACATCTTTTATAGCTCCCACAGAAGAAAAAAGAGCACAGTCCCATATAGTACTGAAAAAAAAGGAACGGATGTACTTTGTGAAAATTTCAGCTGTGCTTAGTGAGAAAGGAGGGAGAATAACAGATTTAAATACAAACTAGAGCCCATAGCTTAAACACGGACCGACTGAGTGAGTGAGTGGATGGGTGGGTGATAGCTATCTCTATAAGTAATTGGGAACTAGTAATTTGGCTGAGGGTAAGGAGACTTGAGCAACCCCATCCCCACCCTGACATCTTTTATAGCTCCCACAGAAGAAAAAAGAGCACAGTCCCATATAGTACTTAAAAAAAAGGAACGGATGCACTTTGTGAAAATTTCAGCTGTGCTTAGTGAGAAAGGAGGGAGAATAACAGATTTAAATACAAACTAGAGCCCATAGCTTAAACACGGACCGACTGAGTGAGTGTGTGGATGGGTGGGTGATAGCTATCTCTACAAGTGATTGGGAACTAGTAATCTGGCTCAGGGTAAGGTGATGTGAGCAACCCCACCCCCACCCCCAACCTGATAGGTTAGGTTGGTTAGGGTTAGGAATAGGGTTAGGCACAATCGCATCCCCACCCTGACATCTTTTATAGCTCCCACAGAAGAAAAAAGAGCACAGTCCCATATAGTACTGAAAAAAAAGGAACGGAAGTACTTTGTGAAAATTTCAGCTGTGCTTAGTGAGAAAGGAGGGAGAATAACAGATTTAAATACAAACTAGAGCCCATAGCTTAAACACGGACCGACTGAGTGAGTGTGTGGATGGGTGGGTGATAGCTATCTCTACAAGTGATTGGGAACTAGTAATCTGGCTCAGGGTAAGGTGATGTGAGCAACCCCACCCCCAACCCCACCCCCAACCTGATAGGTTAGGTTGGTTAGGGTTAGGAATAGGGTTAGGCACAATCGCATCCCCACCCTGACATCTTTTATAGCTCCCACAGAAGAAAAAAGAGCACAGTCCCATATAGTACTGAAAAAAAAGGAACGGATGTACTTTGTGAAAATTTCAGCTGTGCTTAGTGAGAAAGGAGGGAGAATAACAGATTTAAATACAAACTAGAGCCCATTGCTTAAACACGGACCGACTGAGTGAGTGAGTGGATGGGTGGGTGATAGCTATCTCTATAAGTAATTGGGAACTAGTAATTTGGCTGAGGGTAAGGAGACTTGAGCAACCCCATCCCCACCCTGACATCTTTTATAGCTCCCACAGAAGAAAAAAGAGCACAGTCCCATATAGTACTTAAAAAAAAGGAACGGATGCACTTTGTGAAAATTTCAGCTGTGCTTAGTGAGAAAGGAGGGAGAATAACAGATTTAAATACAAACTAGAGCCCATAGCTTAAACACGGACCGACTGAGTGAGTGTGTGGATGGGTGGGTGATAGCTATCTCTACAAGTGATTGGGAACTAGTAATCTGGCTCAGGGTAAGGTGATGTGAGCAACCCCACCCCCAACCCCACCCCCAACCTGATAGGTTAGGTTGGTTAGGGTTAGGAATAGGGTTAGGCACAATCGCATCCCCACCCTGACATCTTTTATAGCTCCCACAGAAGAAAAAAGAGCACAGTCCCATATAGTACTTAAAAAAAAGGAACGGATGCACTTTGTGAAAATTTCAGCTGTGCTTAGTGAGAAAGGAGGGAGAATAACAGATTTAAATACAAACTAGAGCCCATAGCTTAAACACGGACCGACTGAGTGAGTGAGTGGATGGGTGGGTGATAGCTATCTCTATAAGTGATTGGGAACTAGTAATCTGGCTCAGGGTAAGGAGACTTGAGCAACCCCATCCCCACCCTGACATCTTTTATAACTCCCACAGAAGAAAAAAGAGCACAGTCCCATATAGTACTTAAAAAAAAGGAACGGATGTACTTTGTGAAAATTTCAGCTGTGCTTAGTGAGAAAGGAGGGAGAATAACAGATTTAAATACAAACTAGAGCCCATAGCTTAAACACGGACCGACTGAGTGAGTGTGTGAATGGGTGGAGGATGGCTATCTCTACAAGTGATTGGGAACTAGTAATCTGGCTCAGGGTAAGGTGATGTGAGCAACCCCACCCCCAACCCCACCCCCAACCTGTTAGGTTAGGTTGGTTAGGGTTAGGAATAGGGTTAGGCACAATCGCATCCCCACCCTGACATCTTTTATAGCTCCCACAGAAGAAAAAAGAGCACAGTCCCATATAGTACTGAAAAAAAAGGAACGGATGTACTTTGTGAAAATTTCAGCTGTGCTTAGTGAGAAAGGAGGGAGAATAACAGATTTAAATACAAACTAGAGCCCATTGCTTAAACACGGACCGACTGAGTGAGTGAGTGGATGGGTGGGTGATAGCTATCTCTATAAGTAATTGGGAACTAGTAATTTGGCTGAGGGTAAGGAGACTTGAGCAACCCCATCCCCACCCTGACATCTTTTATAGCTCCCACAGAAGAAAAAAGAGCACAGTCCCATATAGTACTTAAAAAAAAGGAACGGATGCACTTTGTGAAAATTTCAGCTGTGCTTAGTGAGAAAGGAGGGAGAATAACAGATTTAAATACAAACTAGAGCCCATAGCTTAAACACGGACCGACTGAGTGAGTGTGTGGATGGGTGGGTGATAGCTATCTCTATAAGTGATTGGGAACTAGTAATCTGGCTCAGGGTAAGGTGATGTGAGCAACCCCACCCCCACCCCCAACCTGATAGGTTAGGTTGGTTAGGGTTAGGAATAGGGTTAGGCACAATCGCATCCCCACCCTGACATCTTTTATAGCTCCCACAGAAGAAAAAAGAGCACAGTCCCATATAGTACTTAAAAAAAAGGAACGGATGCACTTTGTGAAAATTTCAGCTGTGCTTAGTGAGAAAGGAGGGAGAATAACAGATTTAAATACAAACTAGAGCCCATAGCTTAAACACGGACCGACTGAGTGAGTGAGTGGATGGGTGGGTGATAGCTATCTCTATAAGTGATTGGGAACTAGTAATCTGGCTCAGGGTAAGGAGACTTGAGCAACCCCATCCCCACCCTGACATCTTTTATAACTCCCACAGAAGAAAAAAGAGCACAGTCCCATATAGTACTTAAAAAAAAGGAACGGATGTACTTTGTGAAAATTTCAGCTGTGCTTAGTGAGAAAGGAGGGAGAATAACAGATTTAAATACAAACTAGAGCCCATAGCTTAAACACGGACCGACTGAGTGAGTGTGTGAATGGGTGGAGGATGGCTATCTCTACAAGTGATTGGGAACTAGTAATCTGGCTCAGGGTAAGGTGATGTGAGCAACCCCACCCCCAACCCCACCCCCAACCTGATAGGTTAGGTTGGTTAGGGTTAGGAATAGGGTTAGGCACAATCGCATCCCCACCCTGACATCTTTTATAGCTCCCACAGAAGAAAAAAGAGCACAGTCCCATATAGTACTGAAAAAAAAGGAACGGATGTACTTTGTGAAAATTTCAGCTGTGCTTAGTGAGAAAGGAGGGAGAATAACAGATTTAAATACAAACTAGAGCCCATTGCTTAAACACGGACCGACTGAGTGAGTGAGTGGATGGGTGGGTGATAGCTATCTCTATAAGTGATTGGGAACTAGTAATTTGGCTGAGGGTAAGGAGACGTGAGCAACCCCATCCCCACCCTGATATCTTTTATAGCTCCCACAGAAGAAGAAAGAGCAAAGTACCATATAGTACTTAAAAAAAAAAAAAAAAAAAGGAACAGATGTACTTTGTAAATGTTTCAACTGCGCTTAGTGAGAAAGGAGGGAGAATAACAGATTTAAATACAAACTAGAGCCCATAGCTTAAACACGGACCGACTGAGTGAGTGTGTGGATGGGTGGGTGATGGCTATCTCTATAAGTGATTGGGAACTAGTAATCTGGCTCAGGGTAAGGTGATGTGAGCAACCCCACCCCCAACCTGATAGGTTAGGTTGGTTAGGGTTAGGAATAGGGTTAGGCACAATCGCATCCCCACCCTGACATCTTTTATAGCTCCCACAGAAGAAAAAAGAGCACAGTCCCATATAGTACTTAAAAAAAAGGAACGGATGTACTTTGTGAAAATTTCAGCTGTGCTTAGTGAGAAAGGAGGGAGAATAACAGATTTAAATACAAACTAGAGCCCATTGCTTAAACACGGACCGACTGAGTGAGTGAGTGGATGGGTGGGTGATAGCTATCTCTATAAGTGATTGGGAACTAGTAATTTGGCTGAGGGTAAGGAGACTTGAGCAACCCCATCCCCACCCTGACATCTTTTATAACTCCCACAGAAGAAAAAAGAGCACACTCCCATATAGTACTTAAAAAAAAGGAACGGATGTACTTTGTGAAAATTTCAGCTGTGCTTAGTGAGAAAGGAGGGAGAATAACAGATTTAAATACAAACTAGAGCCCATAGCTTAAACACGGACCGACTGAGTGAGTGTGTGGATGGGTGGGTGATAGCTATCTCTACAAGTGATTGGGAACTAGTAATCTGGCTCAGGGTAAGGTGATGTGAGCAACCCCACCCCCAACCCCACCCCCAACCTGATAGGTTAGGTTGGTTAGGGTTAGGAATAGGGTTAGGCACAATCGCATCCCCACCCTGACATCTTTTATAGCTCCCACAGAAGAAAAAAGAGCACAGTCCCATATAGTACTGAAAAAAAAGGAACGGATGTACTTTGTGAAAATTTCAGCTGTGCTTAGTGAGAAAGGAGGGAGAATAACAGATTTAAATACAAACGAGAGCCCATTGCTTAAACACGGACCGACTGAGTGAGTGAGTGGATGGGTGGGTGATAGCTATCTCTATAAGTAATTGGGAACTAGTAATTTGGCTGAGGGTAAGGAGACTTGAGCAACCCCATCCCCACCCTGACATCTTTTATAGCTCCCACAGAAGAAAAAAGAGCACAGTCCCATATAGTACTTAAAAAAAAGGAACGGATGCACTTTGTGAAAATTTCAGCTGTGCTTAGTGAGAAAGGAGGGAGAATAACAGATTTAAATACAAACTAGAGCCCATAGCTTAAACACGGACCGACTGAGTGAGTGTGTGGATGGGTGGGTGATAGCTATCTCTACAAGTGATTGGGAACTAGTAATCTGGCTCAGGGTAAGGTGATGTGAGCAACCCCACCCCCAACCCCACCCCCAACCTGATAGGTTAGGTTGGTTAGGGTTAGGAATAGGGTTAGGCACAATCGCATCCCCACCCTGACATCTTTTATAGCTCCCACAGAAGAAAAAAGAGCACAGTCCCATACTGAAAAAAAAGGAACGGATGTACTTTGTGAAAATTTCAGCTGTGCTTAGTGAGAAAGGAGGGAGAATAACAGATTTAAATACAAACTAGAGCCCATTGCTTAAACACGGACCGACTGAGTGAGTGAGTGGATGGGTGGGTGATAGCTATCTCTATAAGTAATTGGGAACTAGTAATTTGGCTGAGGGTAAGGAGACTTGAGCAACCCCATCCCCACCCTGACATCTTTTATAGCTCCCACAGAAGAAAAAAGAGCACAGTCCCATATAGTACTTAAAAAAAAGGAACGGATGCACTTTGTGAAAATTTCAGCTGTGCTTAGTGAGAAAGGAGGGAGAATAACAGATTTAAATACAAACTAGAGCCCATTGCTTAAACACGGACCGACTGAGTGAGTGTGTGGATGGGTGGGTGATAGCTATCTCTACAAGTGATTGGGAACTAGTAATCTGGCTCAGGGTAAGGTGATGTGAGCAACCCCACCCCCACCCCCAACCTGATAGGTTAGGTTGGTTAGGGTTAGGAATAGGGTTAGGCACAATCGCATCCCCACCCTGACATCTTTTATAGCTCCCACAGAAGAAAAAAGAGCACAGTCCCATATAGTACTGAAAAAAAAGGAACGGATGTACTTTGTGAAAATTTCAGCTGTGCTTAGTGAGAAAGGAGGGAGAATAACAGATTTAAATACAAACTAGAGCCCATTGCTTAAACACGGACCGACTGAGTGAGTGAGTGGATGGGTGGGTGATAGCTATTTCTATAAGTGATTGGGAACTAGTAATTTGGCTGAGGGTAAGGAGACTTGAGCAACCCCATCCCCACCCTGACATCTTTTATAGCTCCCACAGAAGAAAAAAGAGCACAGTCCCATATAGTACTTAAAAAAAAGGAACGGATGTACTTTGTGAAAATTTCAGCTGTGCTTAGTGAGAAAGGAGGGAGAATAACAGATTTAAATACAAACTAGAGCCCATAGCTTAAACACGGACCGACTGAGTGAGTGTGTGGATGGGTGGGTGATAGCTATCTCTACAAGTGATTGGGAACTAGTAATCTGGCTCAGGGTAAGGTGATGTGAGCAACCCCACCCCCAACCCCACCCCCAACCTGATAGGTTAGGTTGGTTAGGGTTAGGAATAGGGTTAGGCACAATCGCATCCCCACCCTGACATCTTTTATAGCTCCCACAGAAGAAAAAAGAGCACAGTCCCATATAGTACTTAAAAAAAAGGAACGGATGTACTTTGTGAAAATTTCAGCTGTGCTTAGTGAGAAAGGAGGGAGAATAACAGATTTAAATACAAACTAGAGCCCATAGCTTAAACACGGACCGACTGAGTGAGTGTGTGGATGGGTGGGTGATAGCTATCTCTACAAGTGATTGGGAACTAGTAATCTGGCTCAGGGTAAGGTGATGTGAGCAACCCCACCCCCAACCCCACCCCCAACCTGATAGGTTAGGTTGGTTAGGGTTAGGAATAGGGTTAGGCACAATCGCATCCCCACCCTGACATCTTTTAGAGCTCCCACAGAAGAAAAAAGAGCACAGTCCCATATAGTACTTAAAAAAAAGGAACGGATGTACTATGTGAAAATTTCAGCTGTGCTTAGTGAGAAAGGAGGGAGAATAACAGATTTAAATACAAACTAGAGCCCATTGCTTAAACACGGACCGACTGAGTGAGTGAGTGGATGGGTGGGTGATAGCTATCTCTATAAGTGATTGGGAACTAGTAATTTGGCTGAGGGTAAGGAGACTTGAGCAACCCCATCCCCACCCTGACATCTTTTATAACTCCCACAGAAGAAAAAAGAGCACAGTCCCATATAGTACTGAAAAAAAAGGAACGGATGTACTTTGTGAAAATTTCAGCTGTGCTTAGTGAGAAAGGAGGGAGAATAACAGATTTAAATACAAACTAGAGCCCATAGCTTAAACACGGACCGACTGAGTGAGTGTGTGGATGGGTGGAGGATGGCTATCTCTACAAGTGATTGGGAACTAGTAATCTGGCTCAGGGTAAGGTGATGTGAGCAACCCCACCCCCAACCCCACCCCCAACCTGTTAGGTTAGGTTGGTTAGGGTTAGGAATAGGGTTAGGCACAATCGCATCCCCACCCTGACATCTTTTATAGCTCCCACAGAAGAAAAAAGAGCACAGTCCCATATAGTACTTAAAAAAAAGGAACGGATGTACTTTGTGAAAATTTCAGCTGTGCTTAGTGAGAAAGGAGGGAGAATAACAGATTTAAATACAAACTAGAGCCCATTGCTTAAACACGGACCGACTGAGTGAGTGAGTGGATGGGTGGGTGATAGCTATCTCTATAAGTGATTGGGAACTAGTAATTTGGCTGAGGGTAAGGAGACTTGAGCAACCCCATCCCCACCCTGACATCTTTTATAACTCCCACAGAAGAAAAAAGAGCACACTCCCATATAGTACTTAAAAAAAAGGAACGGATGTACTTTGTGAAAATTTCAGCTGTGCTTAGTGAGAAAGGAGGGAGAATAACAGATTTAAATACAAACTAGAGCCCATAGCTTAAACACGGACCGACTGAGTGAGTGTGTGGATGGGTGGGTGATAGCTATCTCTACAAGTGATTGGGAACTAGTAATCTGGCTCAGGGTAAGGTGATGTGAGCAACCCCACCCCCAACCCCACCCCCAACCTGATAGGTTAGGTTGGTTAGGGTTAGGAATAGGGTTAGGCACAATCGCATCCCCACCATGACATCTTTTATAGCTCCCACAGAAGAAAAAAGAGCACAGTCCCATATAGTACTTAAAAAAAAGGAACGGATGTACTTTGTGAAAATTTCAGCTGTGCTTAGTGAGAAAGGAGGGAGAATAACAGATTTAAATACAAACTAGAGCCCATAGCTTAAACACGGACAGACTGAGTGAGTGTGTGGATGGGTGGAGGATGTCTATCTCTATAAGTGATTGGGAACTAGTAATCTGGCTCAGGGTAAGGTGATGTGAGCAACCCCACCCCCACCCCCACCCCCAACCTGATAGGTTAGGTTGGTTAGGGTTAGGAATAGGGTTAGGCACAATCGCATCCCCACCCTGACATCTTTTATAGCTCCCACAGAAGAAAAAAGAGCACAGTCCCATATAGTACTTAAAAAAAAAGGAACGGATGTACTTTGTGAAAATTTCAGCTGTGCTTAGTGAGAAAGGAGGGAGAATAACAGATTTAAATACAAACTAGAGCCCATTGCTTAAACACGGACCGACTGAGTGAGTGAGTGGATGGGTGGGTGATAGCTATCTCTATAAGTGATTGGGAACTAGTAATTTGGCTGAGGGTAAGGAGACTTGAGCAACCCCATCCCCACCCTGACATCTTTTATAACTCCCACAGAAGAAAAAAGAGCACAGTCCCATATAGTACTTAAAAAAAAGGAACGGATGTACTTTGTGAAAATTTCAGCTGTGCTTAGTGAGAAAGGAGGGAGAATAACAGATTTAAATACAAACTAGAGCCCATAGCTTAAACACGGACCGACTGAGTGAGTGGGTGGATGGGTGGGTGATAGCTATCTCTACAAGTGATTGGGAACTAGTAATCTGGCTCAGGGTAAGGTGATGTGAGCAACCCCACCCCCAACCCCACCCCCAACCTGATAGGTTAGGTTGGTTAGGGTTAGGAATAGGGTTAGGCACAATCGCATCCCCACCCTGACATCTTTTATAGCTCCCACAGAAGAAAAAAGAGCACAGTCCCATATAGTACTTAAAAAAAAGGAACGGATGTACTTTGTGAAAATTTCAGCTGTGCTTAGTGAGAAAGGAGGGAGAATAACAGATTTAAATACAAACTAGAGCCCATAGCTTAAACACGGACAGACTGAGTGAGTGTGTGGATGGGTAGAGGATGTCTATCTCTATAAGTGATTGGGAACTAGCAATCTGGCTCAGGGTAAGGTGATGTGAGCAACCCCACCCCCACCCCCAACCTGATAGGTTAGGTTGGTTAGGGTTAGGAATAGGGTTAGGCACAATCGCATCCCCACCCTGACATCTTTTATAGCTCCCACAGAAGAAAAAAGAGCACAGTCCCATATAGTACTTAAAAAAAAGGAACGGATGTACTTTGTGAAAATTTCAGCTGTGCTTAGTGAGAAAGGAGGGAGAATAACAGATTTAAATACAAACTAGAGCCCATAGCTTAAACACGGACCGACTGAGTGAGTGTGTGGATGGGTGGGTGATAGCTATCTCTACAAGTGATTGGGAACTAGTAATCTGGCTCAGGGTAAGGTGATGTGAGCAACCCCACCCCCAACCCCACCCCCAACCTGATAGGTTAGGTTGGTTAGGGTTAGGAATAGGGTTAGGCACAATCGCATCCCCACCCTGACATCTTTTATAGCTCCCACAGAAGAAAAAAGAGCACAGTCCCATATAGTACTTAAAAAAAAGGAACGGATGTACTTTGTGAAAATTTCAGCTGTGCTTAGTGAGAAAGGAGGGAGAATAACAGATTTAAATACAAACTAGAGCCCATAGCTTAAACACGGACAGACTGAGTGAGTGTGTGGATGGGTGGAGGATGTCTATCTCTATAAGTGATTGGGAACTAGTAATCTGGCTCAGGGTAAGGTGATGTGAGCAACCCCACCCCCACCCCCAACC
This sequence comes from Pangasianodon hypophthalmus, assembly GCF_027358585.1. NCBI lineage: Eukaryota > Metazoa > Chordata > Actinopteri > Siluriformes > Pangasiidae > Pangasianodon > Pangasianodon hypophthalmus. The sequence continues at coordinate 24,248,988 of NC_069720.1, forward strand.
TGATAGGTTAGGTTGGTTAGGGTTAGGAATAGGGTTAGGCACAATCGCATCCCCACCCTGACATCTTTTAGAGCTCCCACAGAAGAAAAAAGAGCACAGTCCCATATAGTACTTAAAAAAAAGGAACGGATGTACTTTGTGAAAATTTCAGCTGTGCTTAGTGAGAAAGGAGGGAGAATAACAGATTTAAATACAAACTAGAGCCCATTGCTTAAACACAGACCGACTGAGTGAGTGAGTGGATGGGTGGGTGATAGCTATCTCTATAAGTGATTGGGAACTAGTAATTTGGCTGAGGGTAAGGAGACTTGAGCAACGCCATCCCCACCCTGACATCTTTTATAACTCCCACAGAAGAAAAAAGAGCACAGTCCCATATAGTACTTAAAAAAAAGGAACGGATGTACTTTGTGAAAATTTCAGCTGTGCTTAGTGAGAAAGGAGGGAGAATAACAGATTTAAATACAAACTAGAGCCCATAGCTTAAACACGGACCGACTGAGTGAGTGAGTGGATGGGTGGGTGATAGCTATCTCTACAAGTGATTGGGAACTAGTAATCTGGCTCAGGGTAAGGTGATGTGAGCAACCCCACCCCCAACCCCACCCCCAACCTGATAGGTTAGGTTGGTTAGGGTTAGGAATAGGGTTAGGCACAATCGCATCCCCACCCTGACATCTTTTATAGCTCCCACAGAAGAAAAAAGAGCACAGTCCCATATAGTACTTAAAAAAAAGGAACGGATGTACTTTGTGAAAATTTCAGCTGTGCTTAGTGAGAAAGGAGGGAGAATAACAGATTTAAATACAAACTAGAGCCCATAGCTTAAACACGGAGAGACTGAGTGAGTGTGTGGATGGGTGGAGGATGTCTATCTCTATAAGTGATTGGGAACTAGTAATCTGGCTCAGGGTAAGGTGATGTGAGCAACCCCACCCCCACCCCCAACCTGATAGGTTAGGTTGGTTAGGGTTAGGAATAGGGTTAGGCACAATCGCATCCCCACCCTGACATCTTTTATAGCTCCCACAGAAGAAAAAAGAGCGCAGTCCCATATAGTACTTAAAAAAAAGGAACGGATGTACTTTGTGAAAATTTCAGCTGTGCTTAGTGAGAAAGGAGGGAGAATAACAGATTTAAATACAAACTAGAGCCCATAGCTTAAACACGGACAGACTGAGTGAGTGTGTGGATGGGTGGAGGATGTCTATCTCTATAAGTGATTGGGACCTAGTAATTTGGCTGAGGGTAAGGAGACTTGAGCAACCCCATCCCCACCCTGATATCTTTTATAGCTCCCACAGAAGAAGAAAGAGCAAAGTACCACATAGTACTTAAAAAAAAAAAAAAAAAAAAAGGAACAGATGTACTTTGTAAATGTTTCAACTGCGCTTAGTGAGAAAGGAGGGAGAATAACAGATTTAAATACAAACTAGAGCCCATAGCTTAAACACGGACCGACTGAGTGAGTGTGTGGATGGGTGGGTGATAGCTATCTCTACAAGTGATTGGGAACTAGTAATCTGGCTCAGGGTAAGGTGATGTGAGCAACCCCAACCCCACCCCCAACCTGATAGGTTAGGTTGGTTAGGGTTAGGAATAGGGTTAGGCACAATCGCATCCCCACCGTGACATCTTTTATAGCTCCCACAGAAGAAAAAAGAGCACAGTCCCATATAGTACTTAAAAAAAAGGAACGGATGTACTTTGTGAAAATTTCAGCTGTGCTTAGTGAGAAAGGAGGGAGAATAACAGATTTAAATACAAACTAGAGCCCATTGCTTAAACACGGACCGACTGAGTGAGTGAGTGGATGGGTGGGTGATAGCTATCTCTATAAGTGATTGGGAACTAGTAATTTGGCTGAGGGTAAGGAGACTTGAGCAACCCCATCCCCACCCTGACATCTTTTATAACTCCCACAGAAGAAAAAAGAGCACAGTCCCATATAGTACTTAAAAAAAAGGAACGGATGTACTTTGTGAAAATTTCAGCTGTGCTTAGTGAGAAAGGAGGGAGAATAACAGATTTAAATACAAACTAGAGCCCATAGCTTAAACACGGACCGACTGAGTGAGTGTGTGGATGGGTGGGTGATAGCTATCTCTACAAGTGATTGGGAACTAGTAATCTGGCTCAGGGTAAGGTGATGTGAGCAACCCCACCCCCAACCCCACCCCCAACCTGATAGGTTAGGTTGGTTAGGGTTAGGAATAGGGTTAGGCACAATCGCATCCCCACCCTGACATCTTTTATAGCTCCCACAGAAGAAAAAAGAGCACAGTCCCATATAGTACTTAAAAAAAAGGAACGGATGTACTTTGTGAAAATTTCAGCTGTGCTTAGTGAGAAAGGAGGGAGAATAACAGATTTAAATACAAACTAGAGCCCATAGCTTAAACACGGACAGACTGAGTGAGTGTGTGGATGGGTGGGTGATAGCTATCTCTATAAGTGATTGGGAACTAGTAATCTGGCTGAGGGTAAGGAGACTTGAGCAACCCCATCCCCACCCTGACATCTTTTATAACTCCCACAGAAGAAAAAAGAGCACAGTCCCATATAGTACTTAAAAAAAAGGAACGGATGTACTTTGTGAAAATTTCAGCTGTGCTTAGTGAGAAAGGAGGGAGAATAACAGATTTAAATACAAACTAGAGCCCATAGCTTAAACACGGACCGACTGAGTGAGTGTGTGGATGGGTGGGTGATAGCTATCTCTACAAGTGATTGGGAACTAGTAATCTGGCTCAGGGTAAGGTGATGTGAGCAACCCCACCCCCAACCCCACCCCCAACCTGATAGGTTAGGTTGGTTAGGGTTAGGAATAGGGTTAGGCACAATCGCATCCCCACCCTGACATCTTTTATAGCTCCCACAGAAGAAAAAAGAGCACAGTCCCATATAGTACTTAAAAAAAAGGAACGGATGTACTTTGTGAAAATTTCAGCTGTGCTTAGTGAGAAAGGAGGGAGAATAACAGATTTAAATACAAACTAGAGCCCATTGCTTAAACACGGACCGACTGAGTGAGTGAGTGGATGGGTGGGTGATAGCTATCTCTATAAGTGATTGGGAACTAGTAATTTGGCTGAGGGTAAGGAGACTTGAGCAACCCCATCCCCACCCTGACATCTTTTATAACTCCCACAGAAGAAAAAAGAGCACAGTCCCATATAGTACTTAAAAAAAAGGAACGGATGTACTTTGTGAAAATTTCAGCTGTGCTTAGTGAGAAAGGAGGGAGAATAACAGATTTAAATACAAACTAGAGCCCATAGCTTAAACACGGACCGACTGAGTGAGTGTGTGGATGGGTGGGTGATAGCTATCTCTACAAGTGATTGGGAACTAGTAATCTGGCTCAGGGTAAGGTGATGTGAGCAACCCCACCCCCAACCCCACCCCCAACCTGATAGGTTAGGTTGGTTAGGGTTAGGAATAGGGTTAGGCACAATCGCATCCCCACCCTGACATCTTTTATAGCTCCCACAGAAGAAAAAAGAGCACAGTCCCATATAGTACTTAAAAAAAAGGAACGGATGTACTTTGTGAAAATTTCAGCTGTGCTTAGTGAGAAAGGAGGGAGAATAACAGATTTAAATACAAACTAGAGCCCATTGCTTAAACACGGACCGACTGAGTGAGTGAGTGGATGGGTGGGTGATAGCTATCTCTATAAGTGATTGGGAACTAGTAATTTGGCTGAGGGTAAGGAGACTTGAGCAACCCCATCCCCACCCTGACATCTTTTATAACTCCCACAGAAGAAAAAAGAGCACAGTCCCATATAGTACTTAAAAAAAAGGAACGGATGTACTTTGTGAAAATTTCAGCTGTGCTTAGTGAGAAAGGAGGGAGAATAACAGATTTAAATACAAACTAGAGCCCATAGCTTAAACACGGACCGACTGAGTGAGTGTGTGGATGGGTGGGTGATAGCTATCTCTACAAGTGATTGGGAACTAGTAATCTGGCTCAGGGTAAGGTGATGTGAGCAACCCCACCCCCAACCCCACCCCCAACCTGATAGGTTAGGTTGGTTAGGGTTAGGAATAGGGTTAGGCACAATCGCATCCCCACCCTGACATCTTTTATAGCTCCCACAGAAGAAAAAAGAGCACAGTCCCATATAGTACTTAAAAAAAAGGAACGGATGTACTTTGTGAAAATTTCAGCTGTGCTTAGTGAGAAAGGAGGGAGAATAACAGATTTAAATACAAACTAGAGCCCATTGCTTAAACACGGACCGACTGAGTGAGTGTGTGGATGGGTGGAGGATGTCTATCTCTATAAGTGATTGGGAACTAGTAATCTGGCTCAGGGTAAGGTGATGTGAGCAACCCCACCCCCACCCCCACCCCCACCCCCAACCTGATAGGTTAGGTTGGTTAGGGTTAGGAATAGGGTTAGGCACAATCGCATCCCCACCCTGACATCTTTTAGAGCTCCCACAGAAGAAAAAAGAGCACAGTCCCATATAGTACTTAAAAAAAAGGAACGGATGTACTTTGTGAAAATTTCAGCTGTGCTTAGTGAGAAAGGAGGGAGAATAACAGATTTAAATACAAACTAGAGCCCATAGCTTAAACACGGACCGACTGAGTGAGTGAGTGGATGGGTTGGTGATAGCTATCTCTATAAGTGATTGGGAACTAGTAATTTGGCTGAGGGTAAGGAGACTTGAGCAACCCCATCCCCACCCTGATATCTTTTATAGCTCCCACAGAAGAAGAAAGAGCAAAGTACCACATAGTACTTAAAAAAAAAAAAAAAAAAGGAACAGATGTACTTTGTAAATGTTTCAACTGCGCTTAGTGAGAAAGGAGGGAGAATAACAGATTTAAATACAAACTAGAGCCCATAGCTTAAACACGGACCGACTGAGTGAGTGTGTGGATGGGTGGGTGATAGCTATCTCTACAAGTGATTGGGAACTAGTAATCTGGCTCAGGGTAAGGTGATGTGAGCAACCCCACCCCCAACCCCAACCCCACCCCCAACCTGATAGGTTAGGTTGGTTAGGGTTAGGAATAGGGTTAGGCACAATCGCATCCCCACCCTGACATCTTTTATAGCTCCCACAGAAGAAAAAAGAGCACAGTCCCATATAGTACTTAAAAAAAAGGAACGGATGTACTTTGTGAAAATTTCAGCTGTGCTTAGTGAGAAAGGAGGGAGAATAACAGATTTAAATACAAACTAGAGCCCATTGCTTAAACACGGACCGACTGAGTGAGTGAGTGGATGGGTTGGTGATAGCTATCTCTATAAGTGATTGGGAACTAGTAATTTGGCTGAGGGTAAGGAGACTTGAGCAACCCCACCCCCACCCTGACATCTTTTATAACTCCCACAGAAGAAAAAAGAGCACAGTCCCATATAGTACTTAAAAAAAAGGAACGGATGTACTTTGTGAAAATTTCAGCTGTGCTTAGTGAGAAAGGAGGGAGAATAACAGATTTAAATACAAACTAGAGCCCATAGCTTAAACACGGACCGACTGAGTGAGTGTGTGGATGGGTGGGTGATAGCTATCTCTACAAGTGATTGGGAACTAGTAATCTGGCTCAGGGTAAGGTGATGTGAGCAACCCCACCCACAACCCCACCCCCAACCTGATAGGTTAGGTTGGTTAGGGTTAGGAATAGGGTTAGGCACAATCGCATCCCCACCCTGACATCTTTTATAGCTCCCACAGAAGAAAAAAGAGCACAGTCCCATATAGTACTTAAAAAAAAGGAACGGATGTACTTTGTGAAAATTTCAGCTGTGCTTAGTGAGAAAGGAGGGAGAATAACAGATTTAAATACAAACTAGAGCCCATTGCTTAAACACGGACCGACTGAGTGAGTGAGTGGATGGGTGGGTGATAGCTATCTCTATAAGTGATTGGGAACTAGTAATTTGGCTGAGGGTAAGGAGACTTGAGCAACCCCATCCCCACCCTGACATCTTTTATAACTCCCACAGAAGAAAAAAGAGCACAGTCCCATATAGTACTTAAAAAAAAGGAACGGATGTACTTTGTGAAAATTTCAGCTGTGCTTAGTGAGAAAGGAGGGAGAATAACAGATTTAAATACAAACTAGAGCCCATAGCTTAAACACGGACCGACTGAGTGAGTGTGTGAATGGGTGGGTGATAGCTATCTCTACAAGTGATTGGGAACTAGTAATCTGGCTCAGGGTAAGGTGATGTGAGCAACCCCACCCCCAACCCCACCCCCAACCTGATAGGTTAGGTTGGTTAGGGTTAGGAATAGGGTTAGGCACAATCGCATCCCCACCCTGACATCTTTTATAGCTCCCACAGAAGAAAAAAGAGCACAGTCCCATATAGTACTTAAAAAAAAGGAACGGATGTACTTTGTGAAAATTTCAGCTGTGCTTAGTGAGAAAGGAGGGAGAATAACAGATTTAAATACAAACTAGAGCCCATAGCTTAAACACGGACCGACTGAGTGAGTGAGTGGATGGGTTGGTGATAGCTATCTCTATAAGTGATTGGGAACTAGTAATTTGGCTGAGGGTAAGGAGACTTGAGCAACCCCATCCCCACCCTGATATCTTTTATAGCTCCCACAGAAGAAGAAAGAGCAAAGTACCATATAGTACTTAAAAAAAAAAAAAAAAAAAAAAGGAACAGATGTACTTTGTAAATGTTTCAACTGCGCTTAGTGAGAAAGGAGGGAGAATAACAGATTTAAATACAAACTAGAGCCCATAGCTTAAACACGGACCGACTGAGTGAGTGTGTGGATGGGTGGGTGATAGCTATCTCTACAAGTGATTGGGAACTAGTAATCTGGCTCAGGGTAAGGTGATGTGAGCAACCCCACCCCCAACCCCACCCCCAACCTGATAGGTTAGGTTGGTTAGGGTTAGGAATAGGGTTAGGCACAATCGCATCCCCACCCTGACATCTTTTATAGCTCCCACAGAAGAAAAAAGAGCACAGTCCCATATAGTACTTAAAAAAAAGGAACGGATGTACTTTGTGAAAATTTCAGCTGTGCTTAGTGAGAAAGGAGGGAGAATAACAGATTTAAATACAAACTAGAGCCCATTGCTTAAACACGGACCGACTGAGTGAGTGAGTGGATGGGTTGGTGATAGCTATCTCTATAAGTGATTGGGAACTAGTAATTTGGCTGAGGGTAAGGAGACTTGAGCAACCCCATCCCCACCCTGACATCTTTTATAACTCCCACAGAAGAAAAAAGAGCACAGTCCCATATAGTACTTAAAAAAAAGGAACGGATGTACTTTGTGAAAATTTCAGCTGTGCTTAGTGAGAAAGGAGGGAGAATAACAGATTTAAATACAAACTAGAGCCCATAGCTTAAACACGGACCGACTGAGTGAGTGTGTGGATGGGTGGGTGATAGCTATCTCTACAAGTGATTGGGAACTAGTAATCTGGCTCAGGGTAAGGTGATGTGAGCAACCCCACCCCCAACCCCACCCCCAACCTGATAGGTTAGGTTGGTTAGGGTTAGGAATAGGGTTAGGCACAATCGCATCCCCACCCTGACATCTTTTATAGCTCCCACAGAAGAAAAAAGAGCACAGTCCCATATAGTACTTAAAAAAAAGGAACGGATGTACTTTGTGAAAATTTCAGCTGTGCTTAGTGAGAAAGGAGGGAGAATAACAGATTTAAATACAAACTAGAGCCCATTGCTTAAACACGGACCGACTGAGTGAGTGTGTGGATGGGTGGAGGATGTCTATCTCTATAAGTGATTGGGAACTAGTAATCTGGCTCAGGGTAAGGTGATGTGAGCAACCCCACCCCCACCCCCACCCCCACCCCCAACCTGATAGGTTAGGTTGGTTAGGGTTAGGAATAGGGTTAGGCACAATCGCATCCCCACCCTGACATATTTTAGAGCTCCCACAGAAGAAAAAAGAGCACAGTCCCATATAGTACTTAAAAAAAAGGAACGGATGTACTTTGTGAAAATTTCAGCTGTGCTTAGTGAGAAAGGAGGGAGAATAACAGATTTAAATACAAACTAGAGCCCATAGCTTAAACACGGACCGACTGAGTGAGTGAGTGGATGGGTGGGTGATAGCTATCTCTATAAGTGATTGGGAACTAGTAATTTGGCTGAGGGTAAGGAGACTTGAGCAACCCCATCCCCACCCTGATATCTTTTATAGCTCCCACAGAAGAAGAAAGAGCAAAGTACCACATAGTACTTAAAAAAAAAAAAAAAAAAGGAACAGATGTACTTTGTAAATGTTTCAACTGCGCTTAGTGAGAAAGGAGGGAGAATAACAGATTTAAATACAAACTAGAGCCCATAGCTTAAACACGGACCGACTGAGTGAGTGTGTGGATGGGTGGGTGATAGCTATCTCTACAAGTGATTGGGAACTAGTAATCTGGCTCAGGGTAAGGTGATGTGAGCAACCCCACCCCCAACCCCAACCCCACCCCCAACCTGATAGGTTAGGTTGGTTAGGGTTAGGAATAGGGTTAGGCACAATCGCATCCCCACCCTGACATCTTTTATAGCTCCCACAGAAGAAAAAAGAGCACAGTCCCATATAGTACTTAAAAAAAAGGAACGGATGTACTTTGTGAAAATTTCAGCTGTGCTTAGTGAGAAAGGAGGGAGAATAACAGATTTAAATACAAACTAGAGCCCATTGCTTAAACACGGACCGACTGAGTGAGTGAGTGGATGGGTGGGTGATAGCTATCTCTATAAGTGATTGGGAACTAGTAATTTGGCTGAGGGTAAGGAGACTTGAGCAACCCCATCCCCACCCTGACATCTTTTATAACTCCCACAGAAGAAAAAAGAGCACAGTCCCATATAGTACTTAAAAAAAAGGAACGGATGTACTTTGTGAAAATTTCAGCTGTGCTTAGTGAGAAAGGAGGGAGAATAACAGATTTAAATACAAACTAGAGCCCATAGCTTAAACACGGACCGACTGAGTGAGTGTGTGAATGGGTGGGTGATAGCTATCTCTACAAGTGATTGGGAACTAGTAATCTGGCTCAGGGTAAGGTGATGTGAGCAACCCCACCCCCAACCCCACCCCCAACCTGATAGGTTAGGTTGGTTAGGGTTAGGAATAGGGTTAGGCACAATCGCATCCCCACCCTGACATCTTTTATAGCTCCCACAGAAGAAAAAAGAGCACAGTCCCATATAGTACTTAAAAAAAAGGAACGGATGTACTTTGTGAAAATTTCAGCTGTGCTTAGTGAGAAAGGAGGGAGAATAACAGATTTAAATACAAACTAGAGCCCATAGCTTAAACACGGACCGACTGAGTGAGTGAGTGGATGGGTTGGTGATAGCTATCTCTATAAGTGATTGGGAACTAGTAATTTGGCTGAGGGTAAGGAGACTTGAGCAACCCCATCCCCACCCTGATATCTTTTATAGCTCCCACAGAAGAAGAAAGAGCAAAGTACCATATAGTACTTAAAAAAAAAAAAAAAAAAAAAAGGAACAGATGTACTTTGTAAATGTTTCAACTGCGCTTAGTGAGAAAGGAGGGAGAATAACAGATTTAAATACAAACTAGAGCCCATAGCTTAAACACGGACCGACTGAGTGAGTGTGTGGATGGGTGGGTGATAGCTATCTCTACAAGTGATTGGGAACTAGTAATCTGGCTCAGGGTAAGGTGATGTGAGCAACCCCACCCCCAACCCCACCCCCAACCTGATAGGTTAGGTTGGTTAGGGTTAGGAATAGGGTTAGGCACAATCGCATCCCCACCCTGACATCTTTTATAGCTCCCACAGAAGAAAAAAGAGCACAGTCCCATATAGTACTTAAAAAAAAGGAACGGATGTACTTTGTGAAAATTTCAGCTGTGCTTAGTGAGAAAGGAGGGAGAATAACAGATTTAAATACAAACTAGAGCCCATTGCTTAAACACGGACCGACTGAGTGAGTGAGTGGATGGGTTGGTGATAGCTATCTCTATAAGTGATTGGGAACTAGTAATTTGGCTGAGGGTAAGGAGACTTGAGCAACCCCATCCCCACCCTGACATCTTTTATAACTCCCACAGAAGAAAAAAGAGCACAGTCCCATATAGTACTTAAAAAAAAGGAACGGATGTACTTTGTGAAAATTTCAGCTGTGCTTAGTGAGAAAGGAGGGAGAATAACAGATTTAAATACAAACTAGAGCCCATAGCTTAAACACGGACCGACTGAGTGAGTGTGTGGATGGGTGGGTGATAGCTATCTCTACAAGTGATTGGGAACTAGTAATCTGGCTCAGGGTAAGGTGATGTGAGCAACCCCACCCCCAACCCCACCCCCAACCTGATAGGTTAGGTTGGTTAGGGTTAGGAATAGGGTTAGGCACAATCGCATCCCCACCCTGACATCTTTTATAGCTCCCACAGAAGAAAAAAGAGCACAGTCCCATATAGTACTTAAAAAAAAGGAACGGATGTACTTTGTGAAAATTTCAGCTGTGCTTAGTGAGAAAGGAGGGAGAATAACAGATTTAAATACAAACTAGAGCCCATTGCTTAAACACGGACCGACTGAGTGAGTGTGTGGATGGGTGGAGGATGTCTATCTCTATAAGTGATTGGGAACTAGTAATCTGGCTCAGGGTAAGGTGATGTGAGCAACCCCACCCCCACCCCCACCCCCACCCCCAACCTGATAGGTTAGGTTGGTTAGGGTTAGGAATAGGGTTAGGCACAATCGCATCCCCACCCTGACATCTTTTAGAGCTCCCACAGAAGAAAAAAGAGCACAGTCCCATATAGTACTTAAAAAAAAGGAACGGATGTACTTTGTGAAAATTTCAGCTGTGCTTAGTGAGAAAGGAGGGAGAATAACAGATTTAAATACAAACTAGAGCCCATAGCTTAAACACGGACCGACTGAGTGAGTGAGTGGATGGGTTGGTGATAGCTATCTCTATAAGTGATTGGGAACTAGTAATTTGGCTGAGGGTAAGGAGACTTGAGCAACCCCATCCCCACCCTGATATCTTTTATAGCTCCCACAGAAGAAGAAAGAGCAAAGTACCACATAGTACTTAAAAAAAAAAAAAAAAAAAGGAACAGATGTACTTTGTAAATGTTTCAACTGCGCTTAGTGAGAAAGGAGGGAGAATAACAGATTTAAATACAAACTAGAGCCCATAGCTTAAACACGGACCGACTGAGTGAGTGTGTGGATGGGTGGGTGATAGCTATCTCTACAAGTGATTGGGAACTAGTAATCTGGCTCAGGGTAAGGTGATGTGAGCAACCCCACCCCCAACCCCACCCCCAACCTGATAGGTTAGGTTGGTTAGGGTTAGGAATAGGGTTAGGCACAATCGCATCCCCACCCTGACATCTTTTATAGCTCCCACAGAAGAAAAAAGAGCACAGTCCCATATAGTACTTAAAAAAAAGGAACGGATGTACTTTGTGAAAATTTCAGCTGTGCTTAGTGAGAAAGGAGGGAGAATAACAGATTTAAATACAAACTAGAGCCCATTGCTTAAACACGGACCGACTGAGTGAGTGTGTGGATGGGTGGAGGATGTCTATCTCTATAAGTGATTGGGAACTAGTAATCTGGCTCAGGGTAAGGTGATGTGAGCAACCCCACCCCCACCCCCACCCCCACCCCCAACCTGATAGGTTAGGTTGGTTAGGGTTAGGAATAGGGTTAGGCACAATCGCATCCCCACCCTGACATCTTTTAGAGCTCCCACAGAAGAAAAAAGAGCACAGTCCCATATAGTACTTAAAAAAAAGGAACGGATGTACTTTGTGAAAATTTCAGCTGTGCTTAGTGAGAAAGGAGGGAGAATAACAGATTTAAATACAAACTAGAGCCCATAGCTTAAACACGGACCGACTGAGTGAGTGAGTGGATGGGTTGGTGATAGCTATCTCTATAAGTGATTGGGAACTAGTAATTTGGCTGAGGGTAAGGAGACTTGAGCAACCCCATCCCCACCCTGATATCTTTTATAGCTCCCACAGAAGAAGAAAGAGCAAAGTACCACATAGTACTTAAAAAAAAAAAAAAAAAAGGAACAGATGTACTTTGTAAATGTTTCAACTGCGCTTAGTGAGAAAGGAGGGAGAATAACAGATTTAAATACAAACTAGAGCCCATAGCTTAAACACGGACCGACTGAGTGAGTGTGTGGATGGGTGGGTGATAGCTATCTCTACAAGTGATTGGGAACTAGTAATCTGGCTCAGGGTAAGGTGATGTGAGCAACCCCACCCCCAACCCCAACCCCACCCCCAACCTGATAGGTTAGGTTGGTTAGGGTTAGGAATAGGGTTAGGCACAATCGCATCCCCACCCTGACATCTTTTATAGCTCCCACAGAAGAAAAAAGAGCACAGTCCCATATAGTACTTAAAAAAAAGGAACGGATGTACTTTGTGAAAATTTCAGCTGTGCTTAGTGAGAAAGGAGGGAGAATAACAGATTTAAATACAAACTAGAGCCCATTGCTTAAACACGGACCGACTGAGTGAGTGAGTGGATGGGTTGGTGATAGCTATCTCTATAAGTGATTGGGAACTAGTAATTTGGCTGAGGGTAAGGAGACTTGAGCAACCCCACCCCCACCCTGACATCTTTTATAACTCCCACAGAAGAAAAAAGAGCACAGTCCCATATAGTACTTAAAAAAAAGGAACGGATGTACTTTGTGAAAATTTCAGCTGTGCTTAGTGAGAAAGGAGGGAGAATAACAGATTTAAATACAAACTAGAGCCCATTGCTTAAACACGGACCGACTGAGTGAGTGAGTGGATGGGTTGGTGATAGCTATCTCTATAAGTGATTGGGAACTAGTAATTTGGCTGAGGGTAAGGAGACTTGAGCAACCCCATCCCCACCCTGACATCTTTTATAACTCCCACAGAAGAAAAAAGAGCACAGTCCCATATAGTACTTAAAAAAAAGGAACGGATGTACTTTGTGAAAATTTCAGCTGTGCTTAGTGAGAAAGGAGGGAGAATAACAGATTTAAATACAAACTAGAGCCCATAGCTTAAACACGGACCGACTGAGTGAGTGTGTGGATGGGTGGGTGATAGCTATCTCTACAAGTGATTGGGAACTAGTAATCTGGCTCAGGGTAAGGTGATGTGAGCAACCCCACCCCCAACCCCACCCCCAACCTGATAGGTTAGGTTGGTTAGGGTTAGGAATAGGGTTAGGCACAATCGCATCCCCACCCTGACATCTTTTATAGCTCCCACAGAAGAAAAAAGAGCACAGTCCCATATAGTACTTAAAAAAAAGGAACGGATGTACTTTGTGAAAATTTCAGCTGTGCTTAGTGAGAAAGGAGGGAGAATAACAGATTTAAATACAAACTAGAGCCCATTGCTTAAACACGGACCGACTGAGTGAGTGAGTGGATGGGTGGGTGATAGCTATCTCTATAAGTGATTGGGAACTAGTAATTTGGCTGAGGGTAAGGAGACTTGAGCAACCCCATCCCCACCCTGACATCTTTTATAACTCCCACAGAAGAAAAAAGAGCACAGTCCCATATAGTACTTAAAAAAAAGGAACGGATGTACTTTGTGAAAATTTCAGCTGTGCTTAGTGAGAAAGGAGGGAGAATAACAGATTTAAATACAAACTAGAGCCCATAGCTTAAACACGGACCGACTGAGTGAGTGTGTGAATGGGTGGGTGATAGCTATCTCTACAAGTGATTGGGAACTAGTAATCTGGCTCAGGGTAAGGTGATGTGAGCAACCCCACCCCCAACCCCACCCCCAACCTGATAGGTTAGGTTGGTTAGGGTTAGGAATAGGGTTAGGCACAATCGCATCCCCACCCTGACATCTTTTATAGCTCCCACAGAAGAAAAAAGAGCACAGTCCCATATAGTACTTAAAAAAAAGGAACGGATGTACTTTGTGAAAATTTCAGCTGTGCTTAGTGAGAAAGGAGGGAGAATAACAGATTTAAATACAAACTAGAGCCCATTGCTTAAACACGGACCGACTGAGTGAGTGAGTGGATGGGTGGGTGATAGCTATCTCTATAAGTGATTGGGAACTAGTAATTTGGCTGAGGGTAAGGAGACTTGAGCAACCCCATCCCCACCCTGATATCTTTTATAGCTCCCACAGAAGAAGAAAGAGCAAAGTACCATATAGTACTTAAAAAAAAAAAAAAAAAAAAAAGGAACAGATGTACTTTGTAAATGTTTCAACTGCGCTTAGTGAGAAAGGAGGGAGAATAACAGATTTAAATACAAACTAGAGCCCATAGCTTAAACACGGACCGACTGAGTGAGTGTGTGGATGGGTGGGTGATAGCTATCTCTACAAGTGATTGGGAACTAGTAATCTGGCTCAGGGTAAGGTGATGTTAGCAACCCCACCCCCAACCCCACCCCCAACCTGATAGGTTAGGTTGGTTAGGGTTAGGAATAGGGTTAGGCACAATCGCATCCCCACCCTGACATCTTTTATAGCTCCCACAGAAGAAAAAAGAGCACAGTCCCATATAGTACTTAAAAAAAAGGAACGGATGTACTTTGTGAAAATTTCAGCTGTGCTTAGTGAGAAAGGAGGGAGAATAACAGATTTAAATACAAACTAGAGCCCATTGCTTAAACACGGACCGACTGAGTGAGTGAGTGGATGGGTTGGTGATAGCTATCTCTATAAGTGATTGGGAACTAGTAATTTGGCTGAGGGTAAGGAGACTTGAGCAACCCCATCCCCACCCTGACATCTTTTATAACTCCCACAGAAGAAAAAAGAGCACAGTCCCATATAGTACTTAAAAAAAAGGAACGGATGTACTTTGTGAAAATTTCAGCTGTGCTTAGTGAGAAAGGAGGGAGAATAACAGATTTAAATACAAACTAGAGCCCATAGCTTAAACACGGACCGACTGAGTGAGTGTGTGGATGGGTGGGTGATAGCTATCTCTACAAGTGATTGGGAACTAGTAATCTGGCTCAGGGTAAGGTGATGTGAGCAACCCCACCCCCAACCCCACCCCCAACCTGATAGGTTAGGTTGGTTAGGGTTAGGAATAGGGTTAGGCACAATCGCATCCCCACCCTGACATCTTTTATAGCTCCCACAGAAGAAAAAAGAGCACAGTCCCATATAGTACTTAAAAAAAAGGAACGGATGTACTTTGTGAAAATTTCAGCTGTGCTTAGTGAGAAAGGAGGGAGAATAACAGATTTAAATACAAACTAGAGCCCATTGCTTAAACACGGACCGACTGAGTGAGTGAGTGGATGGGTGGGTGATAGCTATCTCTATAAGTGATTGGGAACTAGTAATTTGGCTGAGGGTAAGGAGACTTGAGCAACCCCATCCCCACCCTGACATCTTTTATAACTCCCACAGAAGAAAAAAGAGCACAGTCCCATATAGTACTTAAAAAAAAGGAACGGATGTACTTTGTGAAAATTTCAGCTGTGCTTAGTGAGAAAGGAGGGAGAATAACAGATTTAAATACAAACTAGAGCCCATAGCTTAAACACGGACCGACTGAGTGAGTGTGTGGATGGGTGGGTGATAGCTATCTCTACAAGTGATTGGGAACTAGTAATCTGGCTCAGGGTAAGGTGATGTGAGCAACCCCACCCCCAACCCCACCCCCAACCTGATAGGTTAGGTTGGTTAGGGTTAGGAATAGGGTTAGGCACAATCGCATCCCCACCCTGACATCTTTTATAGCTCCCACAGAAGAAAAAAGAGCACAGTCCCATATAGTACTTAAAAAAAAGGAACGGATGTACTTTGTGAAAATTTCAGCTGTGCTTAGTGAGAAAGGAGGGAGAATAACAGATTTAAATACAAACTAGAGCCCATTGCTTAAACACGGACCGACTGAGTGAGTGAGTGGATGGGTTGGTGATAGCTATCTCTATAAGTGATTGGGAACTAGTAATTTGGCTGAGGGTAAGGAGACTTGAGCAACCCCATCCCCACCCTGACATCTTTTATAACTCCCACAGAAGAAAAAAGAGCACAGTCCCATATAGTACTTAAAAAAAAGGAACGGATGTACTTTGTGAAAATTTCAGCTGTGCTTAGTGAGAAAGGAGGGAGAATAACAGATTTAAATACAAACTAGAGCCCATAGCTTAAACACGGACCGACTGAGTGAGTGTGTGGATGGGTGGGTGATAGCTATCTCTACAAGTGATTGGGAACTAGTAATCTGGCTCAGGGTAAGGTGATGTGAGCAACCCCACCCCCAACCCCACCCCCAACCTGATAGGTTAGGTTGGTTAGGGTTAGGAATAGGGTTAGGCACAATCGCATCCCCACCCTGACATCTTTTATAGCTCCCACAGAAGAAAAAAGAGCACAGTCCCATATAGTACTTAAAAAAAAGGAACGGATGTACTTTGTGAAAATTTCAGCTGTGCTTAGTGAGAAAGGAGGGAGAATAACAGATTTAAATACAAACTAGAGCCCATTGCTTAAACACGGACCGACTGAGTGAGTGAGTGGATGGGTGGGTGATAGCTATCTCTATAAGTGATTGGGAACTAGTAATTTGGCTGAGGGTAAGGAGACTTGAGCAACCCCATCCCCACCCTGACATCTTTTATAACTCCCACAGAAGAAAAAAGAGCACAGTCCCATATAGTACTTAAAAAAAAGGAACGGATGTACTTTGTGAAAATTTCAGCTGTGCTTAGTGAGAAAGGAGGGAGAATAACAGATTTAAATACAAACTAGAGCCCATAGCTTAAACACGGACCGACTGAGTGAGTGTGTGGATGGGTGGGTGATAGCTATCTCTACAAGTGATTGGGAACTAGTAATCTGGCTCAGGGTAAGGTGATGTGAGCAACCCCACCCCCAACCCCACCCCCAACCTGATAGGTTAGGTTGGTTAGGGTTAGGAATAGGGTTAGGCACAATCGCATCCCCACCCTGACATCTTTTATAGCTCCCACAGAAGAAAAAAGAGCACAGTCCCATATAGTACTTAAAAAAAAGGAACGGATGTACTTTGTGAAAATTTCAGCTGTGCTTAGTGAGAAAGGAGGGAGAATAACAGATTTAAATACAAACTAGAGCCCATTGCTTAAACACGGACCGACTGAGTGAGTGAGTGGATGGGTGGGTGATAGCTATCTCTATAAGTGATTGGGAACTAGTAATTTGGCTGAGGGTAAGGAGACTTGAGCAACCCCATCCCCACCCTGACATCTTTTATAACTCCCACAGAAGAAAAAAGAGCACAGTCCCATATAGTACTTAAAAAAAAGGAACGGATGTACTTTGTGAAAATTTCAGCTGTGCTTAGTGAGAAAGGAGGGAGAATAACAGATTTAAATACAAACTAGAGCCCATAGCTTAAACACGGACCGACTGAGTGAGTGTGTGGATGGGTGGGTGATAGCTATCTCTACAAGTGATTGGGAACTAGTAATCTGGCTCAGGGTAAGGTGATGTGAGCAACCCCACCCCCAACCCCACCCCCAACCTGATAGGTTAGGTTGGTTAGGGTTAGGAATAGGGTTAGGCACAATCGCATCCCCACCCTGACATCTTTTATAGCTCCCACAGAAGAAAAAAGAGCACAGTCCCATATAGTACTTAAAAAAAAGGAACGGATGTACTTTGTGAAAATTTCAGCTGTGCTTAGTGAGAAAGGAGGGAGAATAACAGATTTAAATACAAACTAGAGCCCATTGCTTAAACACGGACCGACTGAGTGAGTGAGTGGATGGGTGGGTGATAGCTATCTCTATAAGTGATTGGGAACTAGTAATTTGGCTGAGGGTAAGGAGACTTGAGCAACCCCATCCCCACCCTGACATCTTTTATAACTCCCACAGAAGAAAAAAGAGCACAGTCCCATATAGTACTTAAAAAAAAGGAACGGATGTACTTTGTGAAAATTTCAGCTGTGCTTAGTGAGAAAGGAGGGAGAATAACAGATTTAAATACAAACTAGAGCCCATAGCTTAAACACGGACCGACTGAGTGAGTGTGTGGATGGGTGGGTGATAGCTATCTCTACAAGTGATTGGGAACTAGTAATCTGGCTCAGGGTAAGGTGATGTGAGCAACCCCACCCCCACCCCCAACTTGATAGGTTAGGTTGGTTAGGGTTAGGAATAGGGTTAGGCACAATCGCATCCCCACCCTGACATCTTTTATAGCTCCCACAGAAGAAAAAAGAGCACAGTCCCATATAGTACTTAAAAAAAAGGAACGGATGTACTTTGTGAAAATTTCAGCTGTGCTTAGTGAGAAAGGAGGGAGAATAACAGATTTAAATACAAACTAGAGCCCATAGCTTAAACACGGACAGACTGAGTGAGTGTGTGGATGGGTGGAGGATGTCTATCTCTATAAGTGATTGGGAACTAGTAATCTGGCTCAGGGTAAGGTGATGTGAGCAACCCCACCCCCAACCCCACCCCCAACTCCACCCCCAACCTGATAGGTTAGGTTGGTTAGGGTTAGGAATAGGGTTAGGCACAATCGCATCCCCACCCTGACATCTTTTAGAGCTCCCACAGAAGAAAAAAGAGCACAGTCCCATATAGTACTTAAAAAAAAGGAACGGATGTACTTTGTGAAAATTTCAGCTGTGCTTAGTGAGAAAGGAGGGAGAATAACAGATTTAAATACAAACTAGAGCCCATAGCTTAAACACGGACCGACTGAGTGAGTGTGTGGATGGGTGGGTGATAGCTATCTCTACAAGTGATTGGGAACTAGTAATCTGGCTCAGGGTAAGGTGATGTGAGCAACCCCACCCCCAACCCCACCCCCAACCTGATAGGTTAGGTTGGTTAGGGTTAGGAATAGGGTTAGGCACAATCGCATCCCCACCCTGACATCTTTTATAGCTCCCACAGAAGAAAAAAGAGCACAGTCCCATATAGTACTTAAAAAAAAGGAACGGATGTACTTTGTGAAAATTTCAGCTGTGCTTAGTGAGAAAGGAGGGAGAATAACAGATTTAAATACAAACTAGAGCCCATTGCTTAAACACGGACCGACTGAGTGAGTGAGTGGATGGGTGGGTGATAGCTATCTCTATAAGTGATTGGGAACTAGTAATTTGGCTGAGGGTAAGGAGACTTGAGCAACCCCATCCCCACCCTGACATCTTTTATAACTCCCACAGAAGAAAAAAGAGCACAGTCCCATATAGTACTTAAAAAAAAGGAACGGATGTACTTTGTGAAAATTTCAGCTGTGCTTAGTGAGAAAGGAGGGAGAATAACAGATTTAAATACAAACTAGAGCCCATAGCTTAAACACGGACCGACTGAGTGAGTGTGTGGATGGGTGGGTGATAGCTATCTCTACAAGTGATTGGGAACTAGTAATCTGGCTCAGGGTAAGGTGATGTGAGCAACCCCACCCCCACCCCCAACTTGATAGGTTAGGTTGGTTAGGGTTAGGAATAGGGTTAGGCACAATCGCATCCCCACCCTGACATCTTTTATAGCTCCCACAGAAGAAAAAAGAGCACAGTCCCATATAGTACTTAAAAAAAAGGAACGGATGTACTTTGTGAAAATTTCAGCTGTGCTTAGTGAGAAAGGAGGGAGAATAACAGATTTAAATACAAACTAGAGCCCATAGCTTAAACACGGACAGACTGAGTGAGTGTGTGGATGGGTGGAGGATGTCTATCTCTATAAGTGATTGGGAACTAGTAATCTGGCTCAGGGTAAGGTGATGTGAGCAACCCCACCCCCAACCCCACCCCCAACTCCACCCCCAACCTGATAGGTTAGGTTGGTTAGGGTTAGGAATAGGGTTAGGCACAATCGCATCCCCACCCTGACATCTTTTAGAGCTCCCACAGAAGAAAAAAGAGCACAGTCCCATATAGTACTTAAAAAAAAGGAACGGATGTACTTTGTGAAAATTTCAGCTGTGCTTAGTGAGAAAGGAGGGAGAATAACAGATTTAAATACAAACTAGAGCCCATAGCTTAAACACGGACCGACTGAGTGAGTGTGTGGATGGGTGGGTGATAGCTATCTCTACAAGTGATTGGGAACTAGTAATCTGGCTCAGGGTAAGGTGATGTGAGCAACCCCACCCCCAACCCCACCCCCAACCTGATAGGTTAGGTTGGTTAGGGTTAGGAATAGGGTTAGGCACAATCGCATCCCCACCCTGACATCTTTTATAGCTCCCACAGAAGAAAAAAGAGCACAGTCCCATATAGTACTTAAAAAAAAGGAACGGATGTACTTTGTGAAAATTTCAGCTGTGCTTAGTGAGAAAGGAGGGAGAATAACAGATTTAAATACAAACTAGAGCCCATTGCTTAAACACGGACCGACTGAGTGAGTGAGTGGATGGGTGGGTGATAGCTATCTCTATAAGTGATTGGGAACTAGTAATTTGGCTGAGGGTAAGGAGACTTGAGCAACCCCATCCCCACCCTGACATCTTTTATAACTCCCACAGAAGAAAAAAGAGCACAGTCCCATATAGTACTTAAAAAAAAGGAACGGATGTACTTTGTGAAAATTTCAGCTGTGCTTAGTGAGAAAGGAGGGAGAATAACAGATTTAAATACAAACTAGAGCCCATAGCTTAAACACGGACCGACTGAGTGAGTGTGTGGATGGGTGGGTGATAGCTATCTCTACAAGTGATTGGGAACTAGTAATCTGGCTCAGGGTAAGGTGATGTGAGCAACCCCACCCCCACCCCCAACTTGATAGGTTAGGTTGGTTAGGGTTAGGAATAGGGTTAGGCACAATCGCATCCCCACCCTGACATCTTTTATAGCTCCCACAGAAGAAAAAAGAGCACAGTCCCATATAGTACTTAAAAAAAAGGAACGGATGTACTTTGTGAAAATTTCAGCTGTGCTTAGTGAGAAAGGAGGGAGAATAACAGATTTAAATACAAACTAGAGCCCATAGCTTAAACACGGACAGACTGAGTGAGTGTGTGGATGGGTGGAGGATGTCTATCTCTATAAGTGATTGGGAACTAGTAATCTGGCTCAGGGTAAGGTGATGTGAGCAACCCCACCCCCAACCCCACCCCCAACTCCACCCCCAACCTGATAGGTTAGGTTGGTTAGGGTTAGGAATAGGGTTAGGCACAATCGCATCCCCACCCTGACATCTTTTAGAGCTCCCACAGAAGAAAAAAGAGCACAGTCCCATATAGTACTTAAAAAAAAGGAACGGATGTACTTTGTGAAAATTTCAGCTGTGCTTAGTGAGAAAGGAGGGAGAATAACAGATTTAAATACAAACTAGAGCCCATAGCTTAAACACGGACCGACTGAGTGAGTGTGTGGATGGGTGGGTGATAGCTATCTCTACAAGTGATTGGGAACTAGTAATCTGGCTCAGGGTAAGGTGATGTGAGCAACCCCACCCCCAACCCCACCCCCAACCTGATAGGTTAGGTTGGTTAGGGTTAGGAATAGGGTTAGGCACAATCGCATCCCCACCCTGACATCTTTTATAGCTCCCACAGAAGAAAAAAGAGCACAGTCCCATATAGTACTTAAAAAAAAGGAACGGATGTACTTTGTGAAAATTTCAGCTGTGCTTAGTGAGAAAGGAGGGAGAATAACAGATTTAAATACAAACTAGAGCCCATTGCTTAAACACGGACCGACTGAGTGAGTGAGTGGATGGGTGGGTGATAGCTATCTCTATAAGTGATTGGGAACTAGTAATTTGGCTGAGGGTAAGGAGACTTGAGCAACCCCATACCCACCCTGACATCTTTTATAACTCCCACAGAAGAAAAAAGAGCACAGTCCCATATAGTACTTAAAAAAAAGGAACGGATGTACTTTGTGAAAATTTCAGCTGTGCTTAGTGAGAAAGGAGGGAGAATAACAGATTTAAATACAAACTAGAGCCCATAGATTAAACACAGACCGACTGAGTGAGTGTGTGGATGGGTGGAGGATGGCTATCTCTATAAGTGATTGGGAACTAGTAATCTGGCTCAGGGTAAGGTGATGTGAGCAACCCCACCCCCAACCCCACCCCCAACCTGATAGGTTAGGTTGGTTAGGGTTAGGAATAGGGTTAGGCACAATCGCATCCCCACCCTGACATCTTTTATAGCTCCCACAGAAGAAAAAAGAGCACAGTCCCATATAGTACTGAAAAAAAAGGAACGGATGTACTTTGTGAAAATTTCAGCTGTGCTTAGTGAGAAAGGAGGGAGAATAACAGATTTAAATACAAACTAGAGCCCATAGCTTAACCACGGACCGACTGAGTGAGTGTGTGGATGGGTGGAGGATGGCTATCTCTACAAGTGATTGGGAACTAGTAATCTGGCTCAGGGTAAGGTGATGTGAGCAACCCCACCCCCAACCCCACCCCCAACCTGTTAGGTTAGGTTGGTTAGGGTTAGGAATAGGGTTAGGCACAATCGCATCCCCACCCTGACATCTTTTATAGCTCCCACAGAAGAAAAAAGAGCACAGTCCCATATAGTACTTAAAAAAAAGGACCAGATGCACTTTGTAAATGTTTCAACTGCGCTTAGTGAGAAAGGAGGGAGAATAACAGATTTAAATACAAACTAGAGCCCATAGCTTAAACACGGACCGACTGAGTGAGTGTGTGGATGGGTGGGTGATAGCTATCTCTACAAGTGATTGGGAACTAGTAATCTGGCTGAGGGTAAGGAGACTTGAGCAACCCCATCCCCACCCTGACATCTTTTATAACTCCCACAGAAGAAAAAAGAGCACAGTCCCATATAGTACTTAAAAAAAAGGAACGGATGTACTTTGTGAAAATTTCAGCTGTGCTTAGTGAGAAAGGAGGGAGAATAACAGATTTAAATACAAACTAGAGCCCATAGCTTAAACACGGACCGACTGAGTGAGTGTGTGGATGGGTGGGTGATAGCTATCTCTACAAGTGATTGGGAACTAGTAATCTGGCTCAGGGTAAGGTGATGTGAGCAACCCCACCCCCAACCCCACCCCCAACCTGATAGGTTAGGTTGGTTAGGGTTAGGAATAGGGTTAGGCACAATCGCATCCCCACCCTGACATCTTTTATAGCTCCCACAGAAGAAAAAAGAGCACAGTCCCATATAGTACTTAAAAAAAAGGAACGGATGTACTTTGTGAAAATTTCAGCTGTGCTTAGTGAGAAAGGAGGGAGAATAACAGATTTAAATACAAACTAGAGCCCATAGCTTAAACACGGACAGACTGAGTGAGTGTGTGGATGGGTGGAGGATGTCTATCTCTATAAGTGATTGGGAACTAGTAATCTGGCTGAGGGTAAGGAGACTTGAGCAACCCCATCCCCACCCTGACATCTTTTATAACTCCCACAGAAGAAAAAAGAGCACAGTCCCATATAGTACTTAAAAAAAAGGAACGGATGTACTTTGTGAAAATTTCAGCTGTGCTTAGTGAGAAAGGAGGGAGAATAACAGATTTAAATACAAACTAGAGCCCATAGCTTAAACACGGACCGACTGAGTGAGTGTGTGGATGGGTGGGTGATAGCTATCTCTACAAGTGATTGGGAACTAGTAATCTGGCTCAGGGTAAGGTGATGTGAGCAACCCCACCCCCAACCCCACCCCCAACCTGATAGGTTAGGTTGGTTAGGGTTAGGAATAGGGTTAGGCACAATCGCATCCCCACCCTGACATCTTTTATAGCTCCCACAGAAGAAAAAAGAGCACAGTCCCATATAGTACTTAAAAAAAAGGAACGGATGTACTTTGTGAAAATTTCAGCTGTGCTTAGTGAGAAAGGAGGGAGAATAACAGATTTAAATACAAACTAGAGCCCATTGCTTAAACACGGACCGACTGAGTGAGTGAGTGGATGGGTGGGTGATAGCTATCTCTATAAGTGATTGGGAACTAGTAATTTGGCTGAGGGTAAGGAGACTTGAGCAACCCCATCCCCACCCTGACATCTTTTATAACTCCCACAGAAGAAAAAAGAGCACAGTCCCATATAGTACTTAAAAAAAAGGAACGGATGTACTTTGTGAAAATTTCAGCTGTGCTTAGTGAGAAAGGAGGGAGAATAACAGATTTAAATACAAACTAGAGCCCATAGCTTAAACACGGACCGACTGAGTGAGTGTGTGGATGGGTGGGTGATAGCTATCTCTACAAGTGATTGGGAACTAGTAATCTGGCTCAGGGTAAGGTGATGTGAGCAACCCCACCCCCAACCCCACCCCCAACCTGATAGGTTAGGTTGGTTAGGGTTAGGAATAGGGTTAGGCACAATCGCATCCCCACCCTGACATCTTTTATAGCTCCCACAGAAGAAAAAAGAGCACAGTCCCATATAGTACTTAAAAAAAAGGAACGGATGTACTTTGTGAAAATTTCAGCTGTGCTTAGTGAGAAAGGAGGGAGAATAACAGATTTAAATACAAACTAGAGCCCATTGCTTAAACACGGACCGACTGAGTGAGTGAGTGGATGGGTTGGTGATAGCTATCTCTATAAGTGATTGGGAACTAGTAATTTGGCTGAGGGTAAGGAGACTTGAGCAACCCCATCCCCACCCTGACATCTTTTATAGCTCCCACAGAAGAAAAAAGAGCACAGTCCCATATAGTACTTAAAAAAAAGGAACGGATGTACTTTGTGAAAATTTCAGCTGTGCTTAGTGAGAAAGGAGGGAGAATAACAGATTTAAATACAAACTAGAGCCCATTGCTTAAACACGGACCGACTGAGTGAGTGAGTGGATGGGTTGGTGATAGCTATCTCTATAAGTGATTGGGAACTAGTAATTTGGCTGAGGGTAAGGAGACTTGAGCAACCCCATCCCCACCCTGACATCTTTTATAGCTCCCACAGAAGAAAAAAGAGCACAGTCCCATATAGTACTTAAAAAAAAGGAACGGATGTACTTTGTGAAAATTTCAGCTGTGCTTAGTGAGAAAGGAGGGAGAATAACAGATTTAAATACAAACTAGAGCCCATAGCTTAAACACAGACCGACTGAGTGAGTGTGTGGATGGGTGGAGGATGGCTATCTCTACAAGTGATTGGGAACTAGTAATCTGGCTCAGGGTAAGGTGATGTGAGCAACCCCACCCCCAACCCCACCCCCAACCTGATAGGTTAGGTTGGTTAGGGTTAGGAATAGGGTTAGGCACAATCGCATCCCCACCCTGACATCTTTTATAGCTCCCACAGAAGAAAAAAGAGCACAGTCCCATATAGTACTTAAAAAAAAGGAACGGATGTACTTTGTGAAAATTTCAGCTGTGCTTAGTGAGAAAGGAGGGAGAATAACAGATTTAAATACAAACTAGAGCCCATTGCTTAAACACGGACCGACTGAGTGAGTGAGTGGATGGGTGGGTGATAGCTATCTCTATAAGTGATTGGGAACTAGTAATTTGGCTGAGGGTAAGGAGACTTGAGCAACCCCATCCCCACCCTGACATCTTTTATAACTCCCACAGAAGAAAAAAGAGCACAGTCCCATATAGTACTTAAAAAAAAGGAACGGATGTACTTTGTGAAAATTTCAGCTGTGCTTAGTGAGAAAGGAGGGAGAATAACAGATTTAAATACAAACTAGAGCCCATAGCTTAAACACGGACCGACTGAGTGAGTGTGTGGATGGGTGGGTGATAGCTATCTCTACAAGTGATTGGGAACTAGTAATCTGGCTCAGGGTAAGGTGATGTGAGCAACCCCACCCCCAACCCCACCCCCAACCTGATAGGTTAGGTTGGTTAGGGTTAGGAATAGGGTTAGGCACAATCGCATCCCCACCCTGACATCTTTTATAGCTCCCACAGAAGAAAAAAGAGCACAGTCCCATATAGTACTTAAAAAAAAGGAACGGATGTACTTTGTGAAAATTTCAGCTGTGCTTAGTGAGAAAGGAGGGAGAATAACAGATTTAAATACAAACTAGAGCCCATAGCTTAAACACGGACCGACTGAGTGAGTGTGTGGATGGGTGGGTGATAGCTATCTCTACAAGTGATTGGGAACTAGTAATCTGGCTCAGGGTAAGGTGATGTGAGCAACCCCACCCCCAACCCCACCCCCAACCTGATAGGTTAGGTTGGTTAGGGTTAGGAATAGGGTTAGGCACAATCGCATCCCCACCCTGACATCTTTTATAGCTCCCACAGAAGAAAAAAGAGCACAGTCCCATATAGTACTTAAAAAAAAGGAACGGATGTACTTTGTGAAAATTTCAGCTGTGCTTAGTGAGAAAGGAGGGAGAATAACAGATTTAAATACAAACTAGAGCCCATAGCTTAAACACGGACCGACTGAGTGAGTGAGTGGATGGGCTGGTGATAGCTATCTCTATAAGTGATTGGGAACTAGTAATTTGGCTGAGGGTAAGGAGACTTGAGCAACCCCATCCCCACCCTGACATCTTTTATAACTCCCACAGAAGAAAAAAGAGCACAGTCCCATATAGTACTTAAAAAAAAGGAACGGATGTACTTTGTGAAAATTTCAGCTGTGCTTAGTGAGAAAGGAGGGAGAATAACAGATTTAAATACAAACTAGAGCCCATAGCTTAAACACGGACCAACTGAGTGAGTGTGTGGATGGGTGGGTGATAGCTATCTCTACAAGTGATTGGGAACTAGTAATCTGGCTCAGGGTAAGGTGATGTGAGCAACCCCACCCCCAACCCCACCCCCAACCTGATAGGTTAGGTTGGTTAGGGTTAGGAATAGGGTTAGGCACAATCGCATCCCCACCCTGACATCTTTTATAGCTCCCACAGAAGAAAAAAGAGCACAGTCCCATATAGTACTTAAAAAAAAGGAACGGATGTACTTTGTGAAAATTTCAGCTGTGCTTAGTGAGAAAGGAGGGAGAATAACAGATTTAAATACAAACTAGAGCCCATTGCTTAAACACGGACCGACTGAGTGAGTGAGTGGATGGGTGGGTGATAGCTATCTCTATAAGTGATTGGGAACTAGTAATTTGGCTGAGGGTAAGGAGACTTGAGCAACCCCATCCCCACCCTGACATCTTTTATAACTCCCACAGAAGAAAAAAGAGCACAGTCCCATATAGTACTTAAAAAAAAGGAACGGATGTACTTTGTGAAAATTTCAGCTGTGCTTAGTGAGAAAGGAGGGAGAATAACAGATTTAAATACAAACTAGAGCCCATAGCTTAAACACGGACCGACTGAGTGAGTGTGTGGATGGGTGGGTGATAGCTATCTCTACAAGTGATTGGGAACTAGTAATCTGGCTCAGGGTAAGGTGATGTGAGCAACCCCACCCCCACCCCCAACTTGATAGGTTAGGTTGGTTAGGGTTAGGAATAGGGTTAGGCACAATCGCATCCCCACCCTGACATCTTTTATAGCTCCCACAGAAGAAAAAAGAGCACAGTCCCATATAGTACTTAAAAAAAAGGAACGGATGTACTTTGTGAAAATTTCAGCTGTGCTTAGTGAGAAAGGAGGGAGAATAACAGATTTAAATACAAACTAGAGCCCATAGCTTAAACACGGACAGACTGAGTGAGTGTGTGGATGGGTGGAGGATGTCTATCTCTATAAGTGATTGGGAACTAGTAATCTGGCTCAGGGTAAGGTGATGTGAGCAACCCCACCCCCAACCCCACCCCCAACTCCACCCCCAACCTGATAGGTTAGGTTGGTTAGGGTTAGGAATAGGGTTAGGCACAATCGCATCCCCACCCTGACATCTTTTAGAGCTCCCACAGAAGAAAAAAGAGCACAGTCCCATATAGTACTTAAAAAAAAGGAACGGATGTACTTTGTGAAAATTTCAGCTGTGCTTAGTGAGAAAGGAGGGAGAATAACAGATTTAAATACAAACTAGAGCCCATAGCTTAAACACGGACCGACTGAGTGAGTGTGTGGATGGGTGGGTGATAGCTATCTCTACAAGTGATTGGGAACTAGTAATCTGGCTCAGGGTAAGGTGATGTGAGCAACCCCACCCCCAACCCCACCCCCAACCTGATAGGTTAGGTTGGTTAGGGTTAGGAATAGGGTTAGGCACAATCGCATCCCCACCCTGACATCTTTTATAGCTCCCACAGAAGAAAAAAGAGCACAGTCCCATATAGTACTTAAAAAAAAGGAACGGATGTACTTTGTGAAAATTTCAGCTGTGCTTAGTGAGAAAGGAGGGAGAATAACAGATTTAAATACAAACTAGAGCCCATTGCTTAAACACGGACCGACTGAGTGAGTGAGTGGATGGGTGGGTGATAGCTATCTCTATAAGTGATTGGGAACTAGTAATTTGGCTGAGGGTAAGGAGACTTGAGCAACCCCATACCCACCCTGACATCTTTTATAACTCCCACAGAAGAAAAAAGAGCACAGTCCCATATAGTACTTAAAAAAAAGGAACGGATGTACTTTGTGAAAATTTCAGCTGTGCTTAGTGAGAAAGGAGGGAGAATAACAGATTTAAATACAAACTAGAGCCCATAGATTAAACACAGACCGACTGAGTGAGTGTGTGGATGGGTGGAGGATGGCTATCTCTATAAGTGATTGGGAACTAGTAATCTGGCTCAGGGTAAGGTGATGTGAGCAACCCCACCCCCAACCCCACCCCCAACCTGATAGGTTAGGTTGGTTAGGGTTAGGAATAGGGTTAGGCACAATCGCATCCCCACCCTGACATCTTTTATAGCTCCCACAGAAGAAAAAAGAGCACAGTCCCATATAGTACTGAAAAAAAAGGAACGGATGTACTTTGTGAAAATTTCAGCTGTGCTTAGTGAGAAAGGAGGGAGAATAACAGATTTAAATACAAACTAGAGCCCATAGCTTAACCACGGACCGACTGAGTGAGTGTGTGGATGGGTGGAGGATGGCTATCTCTACAAGTGATTGGGAACTAGTAATCTGGCTCAGGGTAAGGTGATGTGAGCAACCCCACCCCCAACCCCACCCCCAACCTGTTAGGTTAGCTTGGTTAGGGTTAGGAATAGGGTTAGGCACAATCGCATCCCCACCCTGACATCTTTTATAGCTCCCACAGAAGAAAAAAGAGCACAGTCCCATATAGTACTTAAAAAAAAGGACCAGATGCACTTTGTAAATGTTTCAACTGCGCTTAGTGAGAAAGGAGGGAGAATAACAGATTTAAATACAAACTAGAGCCCATAGCTTAAACACGGACCGACTGAGTGAGTGTGTGGATGGGTGGGTGATAGCTATCTCTACAAGTGATTGGGAACTAGTAATCTGGCTGAGGGTAAGGAGACTTGAGCAACCCCATCCCCACCCTGACATCTTTTATAACTCCCACAGAAGAAAAAAGAGCACAGTCCCATATAGTACTTAAAAAAAAGGAACGGATGTACTTTGTGAAAATTTCAGCTGTGCTTAGTGAGAAAGGAGGGAGAACAACAGATTTAAATACAAACTAGAGCCCATAGCTTAAACACGGACCGACTGAGTGAGTGTGTGGATGGGTGGGTGATAGCTATCTCTACAAGTGATTGGGAACTAGTAATCTGGCTCAGGGTAAGGTGATGTGAGCAACCCCACCCCCAACCCCACCCCCAACCTGATAGGTTAGGTTGGTTAGGGTTAGGAATAGGGTTAGGCACAATCGCATCCCCACCCTGACATCTTTTATAGCTCCCACAGAAGAAAAAAGAGCACAGTCCCATATAGTACTTAAAAAAAAGGAACGGATGTACTTTGTGAAAATTTCAGCTGTGCTTAGTGAGAAAGGAGGGAGAATAACAGATTTAAATACAAACTAGAGCCCATAGCTTAAACACGGACAGACTGAGTGAGTGTGTGGATGGGTGGAGGATGTCTATCTCTATAAGTGATTGGGAACTAGTAATCTGGCTGAGGGTAAGGAGACTTGAGCAACCCCATCCCCACCCTGACATCTTTTATAACTCCCACAGAAGAAAAAAGAGCACAGTCCCATATAGTACTTAAAAAAAAGGAACGGATGTACTTTGTGAAAATTTCAGCTGTGCTTAGTGAGAAAGGAGGGAGAATAACAGATTTAAATACAAACTAGAGCCCATAGCTTAAACACGGACCGACTGAGTGAGTGTGTGGATGGGTGGGTGATAGCTATCTCTACAAGTGATTGGGAACTAGTAATCTGGCTCAGGGTAAGGTGATGTGAGCAACCCCACCCCCAACCCCACCCCCAACCTGATAGGTTAGGTTGGTTAGGGTTAGGAATAGGGTTAGGCACAATCGCATCCCCACCCTGACATCTTTTATAGCTCCCACAGAAGAAAAAAGAGCACAGTCCCATATAGTACTTAAAAAAAAGGAACGGATGTACTTTGTGAAAATTTCAGCTGTGCTTAGTGAGAAAGGAGGGAGAATAACAGATTTAAATACAAACTAGAGCCCATTGCTTAAACACGGACCGACTGAGTGAGTGAGTGGATGGGTGGGCGATAGCTATCTCTATAAGTGATTGGGAACTAGTAATTTGGCTGAGGGTAAGGAGACTTGAGCAACCCCATCCCCACCCTGACATCTTTTATAACTCCCACAGAAGAAAAAAGAGCACAGTCCCATATAGTACTTAAAAAAAAGGAACGGATGTACTTTGTGAAAATTTCAGCTGTGCTTAGTGAGAAAGGAGGGAGAATAACAGATTTAAATACAAACTAGAGCCCATAGCTTAAACACGGACCGACTGAGTGAGTGTGTGGATGGGTGGGTGATAGCTATCTCTACAAGTGATTGGGAACTAGTAATCTGGCTCAGGGTAAGGTGATGTGAGCAACCCCACCCCCAACCCCACCCCCAACCCCACCCCCAACCTGATAGGTTAGGTTGGTTAGGGTTAGGAATAGGGTTAGGCACAATCGCATCCCCACCCTGACATCTTTTATAGCTCCCACAGAAGAAAAAAGAGCACAGTCCCATATAGTACTTAAAAAAAAGGAACGGATGTACTTTGTGAAAATTTCAGCTGTGCTTAGTGAGAAAGGAGGGAGAATAACAGATTTAAATACAAACTAGATCCCATTGCTTAAACACGGAGCGACTGAGTGAGTGTGTGGATGGGTGGAGGATGTCTATCTCTATAAGTGATTGGGAACTAGTAATCTGGCTCAGGGTAAGGTGATGTGAGCAACCCCACCCCCAACCCCACCCCCAACCCCACCCCCAACCTGATAGGTTAGGTTGGTTAGGGTTAGGAATAGGGTTAGGCACAATCGCATCCCCACCCTGACATCTTTTATAGCTCCCACAGAAGAAAAAAGAGCACAGTCCCATATAGTACTTAAAAAAAAGGAACGGATGTACTTTGTGAAAATTTCAGCTGTGCTTAGTGAGAAAGGAGGGAGAATAACAGATTTAAATACAAACTAGAGCCCATTGCTTAAACACGGACCGACTGAGTGAGTGAGTGGATGGGTTGGTGATAGCTATCTCTATAAGTGATTGGGAACTAGTAATTTGGCTGAGGGTAAGGAGACTTGAGCAACCCCATCCCCACCCTGACATCTTTTATAGCTCCCACAGAAGAAAAAAGAGCACAGTCCCATATAGTACTTAAAAAAAAGGAACGGATGTACTTTGTGAAAATTTCAGCTGTGCTTAGTGAGAAAGGAGGGAGAATAACAGATTTAAATACAAACTAGAGCCCATAGCTTAAACACAGACCGACTGAGTGAGTGTGTGGATGGGTGGAGGATGGCTATCTCTACAAGTGATTGGGAACTAGTAATCTGGCTCAGGGTAAGGTGATGTGAGCAACCCCACCCCCAACCCCACCCCCAACCTGATAGGTTAGGTTGGTTAGGGTTAGGAATAGGGTTAGGCACAATCGCATCCCCACCCTGACATCTTTTATAGCTCCCACAGAAGAAAAAAGAGCACAGTCCCATATAGTACTTAAAAAAAAGGAACGGATGTACTTTGTGAAAATTTCAGCTGTGCTTAGTGAGAAAGGAGGGAGAATAACAGATTTAAATACAAACTAGAGCCCATTGCTTAAACACGGACCGACTGAGTGAGTGAGTGGATGGGTGGGTGATAGCTATCTCTATAAGTGATTGGGAACTAGTAATTTGGCTGAGGGTAAGGAGACTTGAGCAACCCCATCCCCACCCTGACATCTTTTATAACTCCCACAGAAGAAAAAAGAGCACAGTCCCATATAGTACTTAAAAAAAAGGAACGGATGTACTTTGTGAAAATTTCAGCTGTGCTTAGTGAGAAAGGAGGGAGAATAACAGATTTAAATACAAACTAGAGCCCATAGCTTAAACACGGACCGACTGAGTGAGTGTGTGGATGGGTGGGTGATAGCTATCTCTACAAGTGATTGGGAACTAGTAATCTGGCTCAGGGTAAGGTGATGTGAGCAACCCCACCCCCAACCCCACCCCCAACCTGATAGGTTAGGTTGGTTAGGGTTAGGAATAGGGTTAGGCACAATCGCATCCCCACCCTGACATCTTTTATAGCTCCCACAGAAGAAAAAAGAGCACAGTCCCATATAGTACTTAAAAAAAAGGAACGGATGTACTTTGTGAAAATTTCAGCTGTGCTTAGTGAGAAAGGAGGGAGAATAACAGATTTAAATACAAACTAGAGCCCATTGCTTAAACACGGACCGACTGAGTGAGTGAGTGGATGGGTGGGTGATAGCTATCTCTATAAGTGATTGGGAACTAGTAATTTGGCTGAGGGTAAGGAGACTTGAGCAACCCCATCCCCACCCTGACATCTTTTATAACTCCCACAGAAGAAAAAAGAGCACAGTCCCATATAGTACTTAAAAAAAAGGAACGGATGTACTTTGTGAAAATTTCAGCTGTGCTTAGTGAGAAAGGAGGGAGAATAACAGATTTAAATACAAACTAGAGCCCATAGCTTAAACACGGACCGACTGAGTGAGTGTGTGGATGGGTGGGTGATAGCTATCTCTACAAGTGATTGGGAACTAGTAATCTGGCTCAGGGTAAGGTGATGTGAGCAACCCCACCCCCAACCCCACCCCCAACCTGATAGGTTAGGTTGGTTAGGGTTAGGAATAGGGTTAGGCACAATCGCATCCCCACCCTGACATCTTTTATAGCTCCCACAGAAGAAAAAAGAGCACAGTCCCATATAGTACTTAAAAAAAATGAACGGATGTACTTTGTGAAAATTTCAGCTGTGCTTAGTGAGAAAGGAGGGAGAATAACAGATTTAAATACAAACTAGAGCCCATAGCTTAAACACGGACAGACTGAGTGAGTGTGTGGATGGGTGGAGGATGTCTATCTCTATAAGTGATTGGGAACTAGTAATCTGGCTCAGGGTAAGGTGATGTGAGCAACCCCACCCCCACCCCCACCCCCAACCTGATAGGTTAGGTTGGTTAGGGTTAGGAATAGGGTTAGGCACAATCGCATCCCCACCCTGACATCTTTTATAGCTCCCACAGAAGAAAAAAGAGCACAGTCCCATATAGTACTTAAAAAAAAGGAACGGATGTACTTTGTGAAAATTTCAGCTGTGCTTAGTGAGAAAGGAGGGAGAATAACAGATTTAAATACAAACTAGAGCCCATAGCTTAAACACGGACCGACTGAGTGAGTGTGTGGATGGGTGGGTGATAGCTATCTCTACAAGTGATTGGGAACTAGTAATCTGGCTCAGGGTAAGGTGATGTGAGCAACCCCACCCCCAACCCCACCCCCAACCTGATAGGTTAGGTTGGTTAGGGTTAGGAATAGGGTTAGGCACAATCGCATCCCCACCCTGACATCTTTTATAGCTCCCACAGAAGAAAAAAGAGCACAGTCCCATATAGTACTTAAAAAAAAGGAACGGATGTACTTTGTGAAAATTTCAGCTGTGCTTAGTGAGAAAGGAGGGAGAATAACAGATTTAAATACAAACTAGAGCCCATTGCTTAAACACGGACCGACTGAGTGAGTGAGTGGATGGGTGGGTGATAGCTATCTCTATAAGTGATTGGGAACTAGTAATTTGGCTGAGGGTAAGGAGACTTGAGCAACCCCATCCCCACCCTGACATCTTTTATAACTCCCACAGAAGAAAAAAGAGCACAGTCCCATATAGTACTTAAAAAAAAGGAACGGATGTACTTTGTGAAAATTTCAGCTGTGCTTAGTGAGAAAGGAGGGAGAATAACAGATTTAAATACAAACTAGAGCCCATAGCTTAAACACGGACCGACTGAGTGAGTGTGTGGATGGGTGGGTGATAGCTATCTCTACAAGTGATTGGGAACTAGTAATCTGGCTCAGGGTAAGGTGATGTGAGCAACCCCACCCCCACCCCCAACCTGATAGGTTAGGTTGGTTAGGGTTAGGAATAGGGTTAGGCACAATCGCATCCCCACCCTGACATCTTTTATAGCTCCCACAGAAGAAAAAAGAGCACAGTCCCATATAGTACTTAAAAAAAAGGAACGGATGTACTTTGTGAAAATTTCAGCTGTGCTTAGTGAGAAAGGAGGGAGAATAACAGATTTAAATACAAACTAGAGCCCATAGCTTAAACACGGACAGACTGAGTGAGTGTGTGGATGGGTGGAGGATGTCTATCTCTATAAGTGATTGGGAACTAGTAATCTGGCTCAGGGTAAGGTGATGTGAGCAACCCCACCCCCACCCCCAACCTGATAGGTTAGGTTGGTTAGGGTTAGGAATAGGGTTAGGCACAATCGCATCCCCACCCTGACATCTTTTAGAGCTCCCACAGAAGAAAAAAGAGCACAGTCCCATATAGTACTTAAAAAAAAGGAACGGATGTACTTTGTGAAAATTTCAGCTGTGCTTAGTGAGAAAGGAGGGAGAATAACAGATTTAAATACAAACTAGAGCCCATAGCTTAAACACGGACCGACTGAGTGAGTGTGTGGATGGGTGGGTGATAGCTATCTCTACAAGTGATTGGGAACTAGTAATCTGGCTCAGGGTAAGGTGATGTGAGCAACCCCACCCCCAACCCCACCCCCAACCTGATAGGTTAGGTTGGTTAGGGTTAGGAATAGGGTTAGGCACAATCGCATCCCCACCCTGACATCTTTTATAGCTCCCACAGAAGAAAAAAGAGCACAGTCCCATATAGTACTTAAAAAAAATGAACGGATGTACTTTGTGAAAATTTCAGCTGTGCTTAGTGAGAAAGGAGGGAGAATAACAGATTTAAATACAAACTAGAGCCCATAGCTTAAACACGGACCGACTGAGTGAGTGTGTGGATGGGTGGGTGATAGCTATCTCTACAAGTGATTGGGAACTAGTAATCTGGCTCAGGGTAAGGTGATGTGAGCAACCCCACCCCCAACCCCACCCCCAACCTGATAGGTTAGGTTGGTTAGGGTTAGGAATAGGGTTAGGCACAATCGCATCCCCACCCTGACATCTTTTATAGCTCCCACAGAAGAAAAAAGAGCACAGTCCCATATAGTACTTAAAAAAAAGGAACGGATGTACTTTGTGAAAATTTCAGCTGTGCTTAGTGAGAAAGGAGGGAGAATAACAGATTTAAATACAAACTAGAGCCCATTGCTTAAACACGGACCGACTGAGTGAGTGAGTGGATGGGTGGGTGATAGCTATCTCTATAAGTGATTGGGAACTAGTAATTTGGCTGAGGGTAAGGAGACTTGAGCAACCCCATCCCCACCCTGACATCTTTTATAACTCCCACAGAAGAAAAAAGAGCACAGTCCCATATAGTACTTAAAAAAAAGGAACGGATGTACTTTGTGAAAATTTCAGCTGTGCTTAGTGAGAAAGGAGGGAGAATAACAGATTTAAATACAAACTAGAGCCCATAGCTTAAACACGGACCGACTGAGTGAGTGTGTGGATGGGTGGGTGATAGCTATCTCTACAAGTGATTGGGAACTAGTAATCTGGCTCAGGGTAAGGTGATGTGAGCAACCCCACCCCCACCCCCAACCTGATAGGTTAGGTTGGTTAGGGTTAGGAATAGGGTTAGGCACAATCGCATCCCCACCCTGACATCTTTTATAGCTCCCACAGAAGAAAAAAGAGCACAGTCCCATATAGTACTTAAAAAAAAGGAACGGATGTACTTTGTGAAAATTTCAGCTGTGCTTAGTGAGAAAGGAGGGAGAATAACAGATTTAAATACAAACTAGAGCCCATAGCTTAAACACGGACAGACTGAGTGAGTGTGTGGATGGGTGGAGGATGTCTATCTCTATAAGTGATTGGGAACTAGTAATCTGGCTCAGGGTAAGGTGATGTGAGCAACCCCACCCCCACCCCCAACCTGATAGGTTAGGTTGGTTAGGGTTAGGAATAGGGTTAGGCACAATCGCATCCCCACCCTGACATCTTTTAGAGCTCCCACAGAAGAAAAAAGAGCACAGTCCCATATAGTACTTAAAAAAAAGGAACGGATGTACTTTGTGAAAATTTCAGCTGTGCTTAGTGAGAAAGGAGGGAGAATAACAGATTTAAATACAAACTAGAGCCCATAGCTTAAACACGGACCGACTGAGTGAGTGTGTGGATGGGTGGGTGATAGCTATCTCTACAAGTGATTGGGAACTAGTAATCTGGCTCAGGGTAAGGTGATGTGAGCAACCCCACCCCCAACCCCACCCCCAACCTGATAGGTTAGGTTGGTTAGGGTTAGGAATAGGGTTAGGCACAATCGCATCCCCACCCTGACATCTTTTATAGCTCCCACAGAAGAAAAAAGAGCACAGTCCCATATAGTACTTAAAAAAAAGGACCAGATGCACTTTGTAAATGTTTCAACTGCGCTTAGTGAGAAAGGAGGGAGAATAACAGATTTAAATACAAACTAGAGCCCATAGCTTAAACACGGACCGACTGAGTGAGTGTGTGGATGGGTGGGTGATAGCTATCTCTACAAGTGATTGGGAACTAGTAATCTGGCTCAGGGTAAGGTGATGTGAGCAACCCCACCCCCAACCCCACCCCCAACCTGATAGGTTAGGTTGGTTAGGGTTAGGAATAGGGTTAGGCACAATCGCATCCCCACCCTGACATCTTTTATAGCTCCCACAGAAGAAAAAAGAGCACAGTCCCATATAGTACTGAAAAAAAAGGAACGGATGTACTTTGTGAAAATTTCAGCTGTGCTTAGTGAGAAAGGAGGGAGAATAACAGATTTAAATACAAACTAGAGCCCATTGCTTAAACACGGACCGACTGAGTGAGTGAGTGGATGGGTGGGTGATAGCTATCTCTACAAGTGATTGGGAACTAGTAATTTGGCTGAGGGTAAGGAGACTTGAGCAACCCCATCCCCACCCTGACATCTTTTATAGCTCCCACAGAAGAAAAAAGATCACAGTCCCATATAGTACTTAAAAAAAAGGAACGGATGTACTTTGTGAAAATTTCAGCTGTGCTTAGTGAGAAAGGAGGGAGAATAACAGATTTAAATACAAACTAGAGCCCATAGCTTAAACACGGACCGACTGAGTGAGTGTGTGGATGGGTGGGTGATAGCTATCTCTACAAGTGATTGGGAACTAGTAATCTGGCTCAGGGTAAGGTGATGTGAGCAACCCCACCCCCAACCCCACCCCCAACCTGATAGGTTAGGTTGGTTAGGGTTAGGAATAGGGTTAGGCACAATCGCATCCCCACCCTGACATCTTTTATAGCTCCCACAGAAGAAAAAAGAGCACAGTCCCATATAGTACTTAAAAAAAAGGAACGGATGTACTTTGTGAAAATTTCAGCTGTGCTTAGTGAGAAAGGAGGGAGAACAACAGATTTAAATACAAACTAGAGCCCATAGCTTAAACACGGACAGACTGAGTGAGTGTGTGGATGGGTGGAGGATGTCTATCCCTATAAGTGATTGGGAACTAGTAATCTGGCTCAGGGTAAGGTGATGTGAGCAACCCCACCCCCACCCCCAACCTGATAGGTTAGGTTGGTTAGGGTTAGGAATAGGGTTAGGCACAATCGCATCCCCACCCTGACATCTTTTAGAGCTCCCACAGAAGAAAAAAGAGCACAGTCCCATATAGTACTTAAAAAAAAGGAACGGATGTACTTTGTGAAAAATTCAGCTGTGCTTAGTGAGAAAGGAGGGAGAATAACAGATTTAAATACAAACTAGAGCCCATAGCTTAAACACGGACCGACTGAGTGAGTGTGTGGATGGGTGGGTGATAGCTATCTCTACAAGTGATTGGGAACTAGTAATCTGACTCAGGGTAAGGTGATGTGAGCAACCCCACCCCCACCCCCAACCTGATAGGTTAGGTTGGTTAGGGTTAGGAATAGGGTTAGGCACAATCGCATCCCCACCCTGACATCTTTTAGAGCTCCCACAGAAGAAAAAAGAGCACAGTCCCATATAGTACTTAAAAAAAAGGAACGGATGTACTTTGTGAAAATTTCAGCTGTGCTTAGTGAGAAAGGAGGGAGAATAACAGATTTAAATACAAACTAGAGCCCATAGCTTAAACACGGACCGACTGAGTGAGTGTGTGGATGGGTGGAGGATGGCTATCTCTATAAGTGATTGGGAACTAGTAATCTGGCTCAGGGTAAGGTGATGTGAGCAACCCCACCCCCAACCCCACCCCCAACCTGATAGGTTAGGTTGGTTAGGGTTAGGAATAGGGTTAGGCACAATCGCATCCCCACCCTGACATCGTTTATAGCTCCCACAGAAGAAAAAAGAGCACAGTCCCATATAGTACTTAAAAAAAAGGAACGGATGTACTTTGTGAAAATTTCAGCTGTGCTTAGTGAGAAAGGAGGGAGAATAACAGATTTAAATACAAACTAGAGCCCATAGCTTAAACACGGACCGACTGAGTGAGTGTGTGGATGGGTGGAGGATGTCTATCTCTATAAGTGATTGGGAACTAGTAATCTGGCTCAGGGTAAGGTGATGTGAGCAACCCCACCCCCACCCCCAACCTGATAGGTTAGGTTGGTTAGGGTTAGGAATAGGGTTAGGCACAATCGCATCCCCACCCTGACATCTTTTATAGCTCCCACAGAAGAAAAAAGAGCACAGTCCCATATAGTACTTAATAAAGAGGAACGGATGTACTTTGTGAAAATTTCAGCTGTGCTTAGTGAGAAAGGAGGGAGAATAACAGATTTAAATACAAACTAGAGCCCATAGCTTAAACACAGACCGACTGAGTGAGTGTGTTGATGGGTGGGTGATAGCTATCTCTACAAGTGATTGGGAACTAGTAATCTGGCTCAGGGTAAGGTGATGTGAGCAACCCCACCCCCAACCCCACCCCCAACCTGATAGGTTAGGTTGGTTAGGGTTAGGAATAGGGTTAGGCACAATCGCATCCCCACCCTGACATCTTTTATAGCTCCCACAGAAGAAAAAAGAGCACAGTCCCATATAGTACTTAAAAAAAAAGAACGGATGTACTTTGTGAAAATTTCAGCTGTGCTTAGTGAGAAAGGAGGGAGAATAACAGATTTAAATACAAACTAGAGCCCATTGCTTAAACACGGACCGACTGAGTGAGTGAGTGGATGGGTGGGTGATAGCTATCTCTATAAGTGATTGGGAACTAGTAATCTGGCTGAGGGTAAGGAGACTTGAGCAACCCCATCCCCACCCTGACATCTTTTATAGCTCCCACAGAAGAAAAAAGAGCACAGTCCCATATAGTACTTAAAAAAAAGGAACGGATGTACTTTGTGAAAATTTCAGCTGTGCTTAGTGAGAAAGGAGGGAGAATAACAGATTTAAATACAAACTAGAGCCCATAGCTTAAACACGGACCGACTGAGT
The DNA here is from genome assembly GCF_027358585.1 of Pangasianodon hypophthalmus. Classification (NCBI taxonomy): domain Eukaryota; kingdom Metazoa; phylum Chordata; class Actinopteri; order Siluriformes; family Pangasiidae; genus Pangasianodon; species Pangasianodon hypophthalmus. The sequence goes on from NC_069720.1 coordinate 24,288,672, forward strand.
GTGTGTGTGGATGGGTGGGTGATAGCTATCTCTACAAGTGATTGGGAACTAGTAATCTGGCTCAGGGTAAGGTGATGTGAGCAACCCCACCCCCAACCCCACCCCCACCCCCACCCCCAACCTGATAGGTTAGGTTGGTTAGGGTTAGGAATAGGGTTAGGCACAATCGCATCCCCACCCTGACATCTTTTATAGCTCCCACAGAAGAAAAAAGAGCACAGTCCCATATAGTACTGAAAAAAAAGGAACGGATGTACTTTGTGAAAATTTCAGCTGTGCTCAGTGAGAAAGGAGGGAGAATCACAGATTTAAATACAAACTAGAGCCCATTGCTTAAACACGGACCGACTGAGTGAGTGAGTGGATGGGTGGGTGATAGCTATCTCTATAAGTGATTGGGAACTAGTAATTTGGCTGAGGGTAAGGAGACTTGAGCAACCCCATCCCCACCCTGACATCTTTTATAGCTCCCACAGAAGAAAAAAGAGCACAGTCCCATATGGTACTTAAAAAAAAGGAACGGATGTACTTTGTGAAAATTTCAGCTGTGCTTAGTGAGAAAGGAGGGAGAATAACAGATTTAAATACAAACTAGAGCCCATAGCTTAAACACAGACCGACTGAGTGAGTGTGTGGATGGGTGGGTGATAGCTATCTCTACAAGTGATTGGGAACTAGTAATCTGGCTCAGGGTAAGGTGATGTGAGCAACCCCACCCCCACCCCCAACCTGATAGGTTAGGTTGGTTAGGGTTAGGAATAGGGTTAGGCACAATCGCATCCCCACCCTGACATCTTTTATAGCTCCCACAGAAGAAAAAAGAGCACAGTCCCATATAGTACTTAAAAAAAAGGAACGGATGTACTTTGTGAAAATTTCAGCTGTGCTTAGTGAGAAAGGAGGGAGAATCACAGATTTAAATACAAACTAGAGCCCATTGCTTAAACACGGACCGACTGAGTGAGTGTGTGGATGGGTGGACGATGGCTATCTCTATAAGTGATTGGGAACTAGTAATCTGGCTCAGGGTAAGGTGATGTGAGCAACCCCACCCCCAACCCCACCCCCAACCCCACCCCCAACCTGATAGGTTAGGTTGGTTAGGGTTAGGAATAGGGTTAGGCACAATCGCATCCCCACCCTGACATCTTTTATAGCTCCCACAGAAGAAAAAAGAGCACAGTCCCATATAGTACTGAAAAAAAAGGAACGGATGTACTTTGTGAAAATTTCAGCTGTGCTTAGTGAGAAAGGAGGGAGAATAACAGATTTAAATACAAACTATAGCCCATTGCTTAAACACTGACCAACTGAGTGAGTGGATGGGTGGGTGATAGCTATCTCTATAAGTGATTGGGAACTAGTAATTTGGCTGAGGGTAAGGAGACTTGAGCAACCCCATCCCCACCCCCACCCTGATATCTTTTATAGCTCCCACAGAAGAAGAAAGAGCAGAGTACCATATAGTACTTAATTTGGCTGAGGGTAAGGAGACTTGAGCAACCCCATCCCCACCCCCACCCTGATATCTTTTATAGCTCCCACAGAAGAAGAAAGAGCAGAGTACCATATAGTACTTACAAAAAAAAAAAAAAAAAAAAAAAAAGGAACAGATGGACTTTGTAAATGTTTCAGCTGTGCTTAGTGAGAAAGGAGGGAGAATAACAGATTTAAATACAAACTATAGCCCATAGCTTAAACACGGACCGACTGAGTGAGTGTGTGGATGGGTGGGGGATGGCTATCTCTATAAGTGATTGGGAACTAGTAATCTGGCTCAGGGTAAGGTGATGTGAGCAACCCCACCCCCAACCCCACCCCCAACCTGATAGGTTAGGTTGGTTAGGGTTAGGAATAGGGTTAGGCACAATCGCATCCCCACCCTGACATCTTTTATAGCTCCCACAGAAGAAAAAAGAGCACAGTCCCATATAGTACTTAAAAAAAAGGAACAGATGTAATTTGTAAATGTTTCAGCTGTGCTTAGTGAGAAAGGAGGGAGAATAACAGATTTAAATACAAACTATAGCCCATAGCTTAAACACGGACCGACTGAGTGAGTGTGTGGATGGGTGGAGGATGGCTATCTCTATAAGTGATTGGGAACTAGTAATCTGGCTCAGGGTAAGGTGATGTGAGCAACCCCACCCCCAACCCCACCCCCAACCTGATAGGTTAGGTTGGTTAGGGTTAGGAATAGGGTTAGGCACAATCGCATCCCCACCCTGACATCTTTTATAGCTCCCACAGAAGTAAAAAGAGCACAGTCCCATATAGTACTTAAAAAAAAGGAACAGATGTAATTTGTAAATGTTTCAGCTGTGCTTAGTGAGAAAGGAGGGAGAATAACAGATTTAAATACAAACTATAGCCCATAGCTTAAACACGGACCGACTGAGTGAGTGTGTGGATGGGTGGAGGATGGCTATCTCTATAAGTGATTGGGAACTAGTAATCTGGCTCAGGGTAAGGTGATGTGAGCAACCCCACCCCCAACCCCACCCCCAACCTGATAGGTTAGGTTGGTTAGGGTTAGGAATAGGGTTAGGCACAATCGCATCCCCACCCTGACATCTTTTATAGCTCCCACAGAAGTAAAAAGAGCACAGTCCCATATAGTACTTAAAAAAAAGGAACAGATGTAATTTGTAAAAATTTCAGCTGTGCTTAGTGAGAAAGGAGGGAGAATAACAGATTTAAATACAAACTATAGCCCATTGCTTAAACACTGACCAACTGAGTGAGTGGATGGGTGGGTGATAGCTATCTCTATAAGTGATTGGGAACTAGTAATCTGGCTCAGGGTAAGGTGATGTGAGCAACCCCACCCCCAACCCCACCCCCAACCTGATAGGTTAGGTTGGTTAGGGTTAGGAATAGGGTTAGGCACAATCGCATCCCCACCCTGACATCTTTTATAGCTCCCACAGAAGAAAAAAGAGCACAGTCCCATATAGTACTTAAAAAAAAGGAACAGATGTAATTTGTAAAAATTTCAGCTGTGCTTAGTGAGAAAGGAGGGAGAATAACAGATTTAAATACAAACTATAGCCCATTGCTTAAACACTGACCAACTGAGTGAGTGGATGGGTGGGTGATAGCTATCTCTATAAGTGATTGGGAACTAGTAATCTGGCTCAGGGTAAGGTGATGTGAGCAACCCCACCCCCAACCCCACCCCCAACCTGATAGGTTAGGTTGGTTAGGGTTAGGAATAGGGTTAGGCACAATCGCATCCCCACCCTGACATCTTTTATAGCTCCCACAGAAGAAAAAAGAGCACAGTCCCATATAGTACTTAATTTGGCTGAGGGTAAGGAGACTTGAGCAACCCCATCCCCACCCCCACCCTGATATCTTTTATAGCTCCCACAGAAGAAGAAAGAGCAGAGTACCATATAGTACTTAAAAAAAAAAAAAAAAAAAAAAAAAAGGAACAGATGGACTTTGTAAATGTTTCAGCTGTGCTTAGTGAGAAAGGAGGGAGAATAACAGATTTAAATACAAACTATAGCCCATAGCTTAAACACGGACTGACTGAGTGAGTGTGTGGATGGGTGGAGGATGGCTATCTCTATAAGTGATTGGGAACTAGTAATCTGGCTCAGGGTAAGGTGATGTGAGCAACCCCACCCCCAACCCCACCCCCAACCTGATAGGTTAGGTTGGTTAGGGTTAGGAATAGGGTTAGGCACAATCGCATCCCCACCCTGACATCTTTTATAGCTCCCACAGAAGAAAAAAGAGCACAGTCCCATATAGTACTTAAAAAAAAGGAACAGATGTAATTTGTAAATGTTTCAGCTGTGCTTAGTGAGAAAGGAGGGAGAATAACAGATTTAAATACAAACTATAGCCCATTGCTTAAACACTGACCAACTGAGTGAGTGGATGGGTGGGTGATAGCTATCTCTATAAGTGATTGGGAACTAGTAATTTGGCTGAGGGTAAGGAGACTTGAGCAACCCCATCCCCACCCCCACCCTGATATCTTTTATAGCTCCCACAGAAGAAGAAAGAGCAGAGTACCATATAGTACTTAAAAAAAAAAAAAAAAAAAAAAAAAAAAAAAAGGAACAGATGTACTTTGTAAATGTTTCAGCTGTGCTTAGTGAGAAAGGAGGGAGAATAACAGATTTAAATACAAACTATAGCCCATAGCTTAAACACGGACCGACTGAGTGAGTGTGTGGATGGGTGGAGGATGGCTATCTCTATAAGTGATTGGGAACTAGTAATCTGGCTCAGGGTAAGGTGATGTGAGCAACCCCACCCCCAACCCCACCCCCAACCTGATAGGTTAGGTTGGTTAGGGTTAGGAATAGGGTTAGGCACAATCGCATCCCCACCCTGACATCTTTTATAGCTCCCACAGAAGAAAAAAGAGCACAGTCCCATGTAGTACTTAAAAAAAAGGAACAGATGTAATTTGTAAATGTTTCAGCTGTGCTTAGTGAGAAAGGAGGGAGAATAACAGATTTAAATACAAACTATAGCCCATAGCTTAAACACGGACCGACTGAGTGAGTGTGTGGATGGGTGGAGGATGGCTATCTCTATAAGTGATTGGGAACTAGTAATCTGGCTCAGGGTAAGGTGATGTGAGCAACCCCACCCCCAACCCCACCCCCAACCTGATAGGTTAGGTTGGTTAGGGTTAGGAATAGGGTTAGGCACAATCGCATCCCCACCCTGACATCTTTTATAGCTCCCACAGAAGAAAAAAGAGCACAGTCCCATATAGTACTTAAAAAAAAGGAACAGATGTAATTTGTAAAAATTTCAGCTGTGCTTAGTGAGAAAGGAGGGAGAATAACAGATTTAAATACAAACTATAGCCCATTGCTTAAACACTGACCAACTGAGTGAGTGGATGGGTGGGTGATAGCTATCTCTATAAGTGATTGGGAACTAGTAATCTGGCTCAGGGTAAGGTGATGTGAGCAACCCCACCCCCAACCCCACCCCCAACCTGATAGGTTAGGTTGGTTAGGGTTAGGAATAGGGTTAGGCACAATCGCATCCCCACCCTGACATCTTTTATAGCTCCCACAGAAGAAAAAAGAGCACAGTCCCATATAGTACTTAAAAAAAAGGAACAGATGTAATTTGTAAAAATTTCAGCTGTGCTTAGTGAGAAAGGAGGGAGAATAACAGATTTAAATACAAACTATAGCCCATTGCTTAAACACTGACCAACTGAGCGAGTGGATGGGTGGGTGATAGCTATCTCTATAAGTGATTGGGAACTAGTAATCTGGCTCAGGGTAAGGTGATGTGAGCAACCCCACCCCCAACCCCACCCCCAACCTAATAGGTTAGGTTGGTTAGGGTTAGGAATAGGGTTAGGCACAATCGCATCCCCACCCTGACATCTTTTATAGCTCCCACAGAAGAAAAAAGAGCACAGTCCCATATAGTACTTAATTTGGCTGAGGGTAAGGAGACTTGAGCAACCCCATCCCCACCCCCACCCTGATATCTTTTATAGCTCCCACAGAAGAAGAAAGAGCAGAGTACCATATAGTACTTACAAAAAAAAAAAAAAAAAAAAAAAAGGAACAGATGGACTTTGTAAATGTTTCAGCTGTGCTTAGTGAGAAAGGAGGGAGAATAACAGATTTAAATACAAACTATAGCCCATAGCTTAAACACGGACCGACTGAGTGAGTGTGTGGATGGGTGGGGGATGGCTATCTCTATAAGTGATTGGGAACTAGTAATCTGGCTCAGGGTAAGGTGATGTGAGCAACCCCACCCCCAACCCCACCCCCAACCTGATAGGTTAGGTTGGTTAGGGTTAGGAATAGGGTTAGGCACAATCGCATCCCCACCCTGACATCTTTTATAGCTCCCACAGAAGAAAAAGAGCACAGTCCCATGTAGTACTTAAAAAAAGGAACAGATGTAATTTGTAAATGTTTCAGCTGTGCTTAGTGAGAAAGGAGGGAGAATAACAGATTTAAATACAAACTATAGCCCATAGCTTAAACACGGACCGACTGAGTGAGTGTGTGGATGGGTGGAGGATGGCTATCTCTATAAGTGATTGGGAACTAGTAATCTGGCTCAGGGTAAGGTGATGTGAGCAACCCCACCCCCAACCCCACCCCCAACCTGATAGGTTAGGTTGGTTAGGGTTAGGAATAGGGTTAGGCACAATCGCATCCCCACCCTGACATCTTTTATAGCTCCCACAGAAGAAAAAAGAGCACAGTCCCATATAGTACTTAAAAAAAAGGAACAGATGTAATTTGTAAAAATTTCAGCTGTGCTTAGTGAGAAAGGAGGGAGAATAACAGATTTAAATACAAACTATAGCCCATTGCTTAAACACTGACCAACTGAGTGAGTGGATGGGTGGGTGATAGCTATCTCTATAAGTGATTGGGAACTAGTAATCTGGCTCAGGGTAAGGTGATGTGAGCAACCCCACCCCCAACCCCACCCCCAACCTGATAGGTTAGGTTGGTTAGGGTTAGGAATAGGGTTAGGCACAATCGCATCCCCACCCTGACATCTTTTATAGCTCCCACAGAAGAAAAAAGAGCACAGTCCCATATAGTACTTAAAAAAAAGGAACAGATGTAATTTGTAAAAATTTCAGCTGTGCTTAGTGAGAAAGGAGGGAGAATAACAGATTTAAATACAAACTATAGCCCATTGCTTAAACACTGACCAACTGAGCGAGTGGATGGGTGGGTGATAGCTATCTCTATAAGTGATTGGGAACTAGTAATCTGGCTCAGGGTAAGGTGATGTGAGCAACCCCACCCCCAACCCCACCCCCAACCTAATAGGTTAGGTTGGTTAGGGTTAGGAATAGGGTTAGGCACAATCGCATCCCCACCCTGACATCTTTTATAGCTCCCACAGAAGAAAAAAGAGCACAGTCCCATATAGTACTTAATTTGGCTGAGGGTAAGGAGACTTGAGCAACCCCATCCCCACCCCCACCCTGATATCTTTTATAGCTCCCACAGAAGAAGAAAGAGCAGAGTACCATATAGTACTTACAAAAAAAAAAAAAAAAAAAAAAAAGGAACAGATGGACTTTGTAAATGTTTCAGCTGTGCTTAGTGAGAAAGGAGGGAGAATAACAGATTTAAATACAAACTATAGCCCATAGCTTAAACACGGACCGACTGAGTGAGTGTGTGGATGGGTGGGGGATGGCTATCTCTATAAGTGATTGGGAACTAGTAATCTGGCTCAGGGTAAGGTGATGTGAGCAACCCCACCCCCAACCCCACCCCCAACCTGATAGGTTAGGTTGGTTAGGGTTAGGAATAGGGTTAGGCACAATCGCATCCCCACCCTGACATCTTTTATAGCTCCCACAGAAGAAAAAAGAGCACAGTCCCATATAGTACTTAAAAAAAAGGAACAGATGTAATTTGTAAATGTTTCAGCTGTGCTTAGTGAGAAAGGAGGGAGAATAACAGATTTAAATACAAACTATAGCCCATAGCTTAAACACGGACCGACTGAGTGAGTGTGTGGATGGGTGGAGGATGGCTATCTCTATAAGTGATTGGGAACTAGTAATCTGGCTCAGGGTAAGGTGATGTGAGCAACCCCACCCCCAACCCCACCCCCAACCTGATAGGTTAGGTTGGTTAGGGTTAGGAATAGGGTTAGGCACAATCGCATCCCCACCCTGACATCTTTTATAGCTCCCACAGAAGTAAAAAGAGCACAGTCCCATATAGTACTTAAAAAAAAGGAACAGATGTAATTTGTAAAAATTTCAGCTGTGCTTAGTGAGAAAGGAGGGAGAATAACAGATTTAAATACAAACTATAGCCCATTGCTTAAACACTGACCAACTGAGTGAGTGGATGGGTGGGTGATAGCTATCTCTATAAGTGATTGGGAACTAGTAATCTGGCTCAGGGTAAGGTGATGTGAGCAACCCCACCCCCAACCCCACCCCCAACCTGATAGGTTAGGTTGGTTAGGGTTAGGAATAGGGTTAGGCACAATCGCATCCCCACCCTGACATCTTTTATAGCTCCCACAGAAGAAAAAAGAGCACAGTCCCATATAGTACTTAAAAAAAAGGAACAGATGTAATTTGTAAAAATTTCAGCTGTGCTTAGTGAGAAAGGAGGGAGAATAACAGATTTAAATACAAACTATAGCCCATTGCTTAAACACTGACCAACTGAGTGAGTGGATGGGTGGGTGATAGCTATCTCTATAAGTGATTGGGAACTAGTAATCTGGCTCAGGGTAAGGTGATGTGAGCAACCCCACCCCCAACCCCACCCCCAACCTGATAGGTTAGGTTGGTTAGGGTTAGGAATAGGGTTAGGCACAATCGCATCCCCACCCTGACATCTTTTATAGCTCCCACAGAAGAAAAAAGAGCACAGTCCCATATAGTACTTAATTTGGCTGAGGGTAAGGAGACTTGAGCAACCCCATCCCCACCCCCACCCTGATATCTTTTATAGCTCCCACAGAAGAAGAAAGAGGAGAGTACCATATAGTACTTAAAAAAAAAAAAAAAAAAAAAAAAAAGGAACAGATGGACTTTGTAAATGTTTCAGCTGTGCTTAGTGAGAAAGGAGGGAGAATAACAGATTTAAATACAAACTATAGCCCATAGCTTAAACACGGACCGACTGAGTGAGTGTGTGGATGGGTGGAGGATGGCTATCTCTATAAGTGATTGGGAACTAGTAATCTGGCTCAGGGTAAGGTGATGTGAGCAACCCCACCCCCAACCCCACCCCCAACCTGATAGGTTAGGTTGGTTAGGGTTAGGAATAGGGTTAGGCACAATCGCATCCCCACCCTGACATCTTTTATAGCTCCCACAGAAGAAAAAAGAGCACAGTCCCATATAGTACTTAAAAAAAAGGAACAGATGTAATTTGTAAAAATTTCAGCTGTGCTTAGTGAGAAAGGAGGGAGAATAACAGATTTAAATACAAACTATAGCCCATTGCTTAAACACTGACCAACTGAGTGAGTGGATGGGTGGGTGATAGCTATCTCTATAAGTGATTGGGAACTAGTAATCTGGCTCAGGGTAAGGTGATGTGAGCAACCCCACCCCCAACCCCACCCCCAACCTGATAGGTTAGGTTGGTTAGGGTTAGGAATAGGGTTAGGCACAATCGCATCCCCACCCTGACATCTTTTATAGCTCCCACAGAAGAAAAAAGAGCACAGTCCCATATAGTACTTAATTTGGCTGAGGGTAAGGAGACTTGAGCAACCCCATCCCCACCCCCACCCTGATATCTTTTATAGCTCCCACAGAAGAAGAAAGAGCAGAGTACCATATAGTACTTAAAAAAAAAAAAAAAAAAAAAAAAAAAGGAACAGATGGACTTTGTAAATGTTTCAGCTGTGCTTAGTGAGAAAGGAGGGAGAATAACAGATTTAAATACAAACTATAGCCCATAGCTTAAACACGGACCGACTGAGTGAGTGTGTGGATGGGTGGGGGATGGCTATCTCTATAAGTGATTGGGAACTAGTAATCTGGCTCAGGGTAAGGTGATGTGAGCAACCCCACCCCCAACCCCACCCCCAACCTGATAGGTTAGGTTGGTTAGGGTTAGGAATAGGGTTAGGCACAATCGCATCCCCACCCTGACATCTTTTATAGCTCCCACAGAAGAAAAAAGAGCACAGTCCCATATAGTACTTAAAAAAAAGGAACAGATGTAATTTGTAAATGTTTCAGCTGTGCTTAGTGAGAAAGGAGGGAGAATAACAGATTTAAATACAAACTATAGCCCATAGCTTAAACACGGACCGACTGAGTGAGTGTGTGGATGGGTGGAGGATGGCTATCTCTATAAGTGATTGGGAACTAGTAATCTGGCTCAGGGTAAGGTGATGTGAGCAACCCCACCCCCAACCCCACCCCCAACCTGATAGGTTAGGTTGGTTAGGGTTAGGAATAGGGTTAGGCACAATCGCATCCCCACCCTGACATCTTTTATAGCTCCCACAGAAGAAAAAAGAGCACAGTCCCATATAGTACTTAAAAAAAAGGAACAGATGTAATTTGTAAAAATTTCAGCTGTGCTTAGTGAGAAAGGAGGGAGAATAACAGATTTAAATACAAACTATAGCCCATTGCTTAAACACTGACCAACTGAGTGAGTGGATGGGTGGGTGATAGCTATCTCTATAAGTGATTGGGAACTATTAATCTGGCTCAGGGTAAGGTGATGTGAGCAACCCCACCCCCAACCCCACCCCCAACCTGATAGGTTAGGTTGGTTAGGGTTAGGAATAGGGTTAGGCACAATCGCATCCCCACCCTGACATCTTTTATAGCTCCCACAGAAGAAAAAAGAGCACAGTCCCATATAGTACTTAATTTGGCTGAGGGTAAGGAGACTTGAGCAACCCCATCCCCACCCCCACCCCCACCCCCACCCTGATATCTTTTATAGCTCCCACAGAAGAAGAAAGAGCAGAGTACCATATAGTACTTAAAAAAAAAAAAAAAAAAAAGGAACAGATGGACTTTGTAAATGTTTCAGCTGTGCTTAGTGAGAAAGGAGGGAGAATAACAGATTTAAATACAAACTATAGCCCATAGCTTAAACACGGACCGACTGAGTGAGTGTGTGGATGGGTGGAGGATGGCTATCTCTATAAGTGATTGGGAACTAGTAATCTGGCTCAGGGTAAGGTGATGTGAGCAACCCCACCCCCAACCCCACCCCCAACCTGATAGGTTAGGTTGGTTAGGGTTAGGAATAGGGTTAGGCACAATCGCATCCCCACCCTGACATCTTTTATAGCTCCCACAGAAGAAAAAAGAGCACAGTCCCATATAGTACTTAAAAAAAAGGAACAGATGTAATTTGTAAAAATTTCAGCTGTGCTTAGTGAGAAAGGAGGGAGAATAACAGATTTAAATACAAACTATAGCCCATTGCTTAAACACTGACCAACTGAGTGAGTGGATGGGTGGGTGATAGCTATCTCTATAAGTGATTGGGAACTAGTAATCTGGCTCAGGGTAAGGTGATGTGAGCAACCCCACCCCCAACCCCACCCCCAACCTGATAGGTTAGGTTGGTTAGGGTTAGGAATAGGGTTAGGCACAATCGCATCCCCACCCTGACATCTTTTATAGCTCCCACAGAAGAAAAAAGAGCACAGTCCCATATAGTACTTAATTTGGCTGAGGGTAAGGAGACTTGAGCAACCCCATCCCCACCCCCACCCTGATATCTTTTATAGCTCCCACAGAAGAAGAAAGAGCAGAGTACCATATAGTACTTAAAAAAAAAAAAAAAAAAAAAAAAAAGGAACAGATGGACTTTGTAAATGTTTCAGCTGTGCTTAGTGAGAAAGGAGGGAGAATAACAGATTTAAATACAAACTATAGCCCATAGCTTAAACACGGACCGACTGAGTGAGTGTGTGGATGGGTGGGGGATGGCTATCTCTATAAGTGATTGGGAACTAGTAATCTGGCTCAGGGTAAGGTGATGTGAGCAACCCCACCCCCAACCCCACCCCCAACCTGATAGGTTAGGTTGGTTAGGGTTAGGAATAGGGTTAGGCACAATCGCATCCCCACCCTGACATCTTTTATAGCTCCCACAGAAGAAAAAAGAGCACAGTCCCATATAGTACTTAAAAAAAAGGAACAGATGTAATTTGTAAAAATTTCAGCTGTGCTTAGTGAGAAAGGAGGGAGAATAACAGATTTAAATACAAACTATAGCCCATTGCTTAAACACTGACCAACTGAGTGAGTGGATGGGTGGGTGATAGCTATCTCTATAAGTGATTGGGAACTAGTAATCTGGCTCAGGGTAAGGTGATGTGAGCAACCCCACCCCCAACCCCACCCCCAACCTGATAGGTTAGGTTGGTTAGGGTTAGGAATAGGGTTAGGCACAATCGCATCCCCACCCTGACATCTTTTATAGCTCCCACAGAAGAAAAAAGAGCACAGTCCCATATAGTACTTAATTTGGCTGAGGGTAAGGAGACTTGAGCAACCCCATCCCCACCCCCACCCCCACCCTGATATCTTTTATAGCTCCCACAGAAGAAGAAAGAGCAGAGTACCATATAGTACTTAAAAAAAAAAAAAAAAAAAAGGAACAGATGGACTTTGTAAATGTTTCAGCTGTGCTTAGTGAGAAAGGAGGGAGAATAACAGATTTAAATACAAACTATAGCCCATAGCTTAAACACGGACCGACTGAGTGAGTGTGTGGATGGGTGGAGGATGGCTATCTCTATAAGTGATTGGGAACTAGTAATCTGGCTCAGGGTAAGGTGATGTGAGCAACCCCACCCCCAACCCCACCCCCAACCTGATAGGTTAGGTTGGTTAGGGTTAGGAATAGGGTTAGGCACAATCGCATCCCCACCCTGACATCTTTTATAGCTCCCACAGAAGAAAAAAGAGCACAGTCCCATATAGTACTTAATTTGGCTGAGGGTAAGGAGACTTGAGCAACCCCATCCCCACCCCCACCCCCACCCCCACCCTGATATCTTTTATAGCTCCCACAGAAGAAGAAAGAGCAGAGTACCATATAGTACTTAAAAAAAAAAAAAAAAAAAAGGAACAGATGGACTTTGTAAATGTTTCAGCTGTGCTTAGTGAGAAAGGAGGGAGAATAACAGATTTAAATACAAACTATAGCCCATAGCTTAAACACGGACCGACTGAGTGAGTGTGTGGATGGGTGGAGGATGGCTATCTCTATAAGTGATTGGGAACTAGTAATCTGGCTCAGGGTAAGGTGATGTGAGCAACCCCACCCCCAACCCCACCCCCAACCTGATAGGTTAGGTTGGTTAGGGTTAGGAATAGGGTTAGGCACAATCGCATCCCCACCCTGACATCTTTTATAGCTCCCACAGAAGAAAAAAGAGCACAGTCCCATATAGTACTTAAAAAAAAGGAACAGATGTAATTTGTAAAAATTTCAGCTGTGCTTAGTGAGAAAGGAGGGAGAATAACAGATTTAAATACAAACTATAGCCCATTGCTTAAACACTGACCAACTGAGTGAGTGGATGGGTGGGTGATAGCTATCTCTATAAGTGATTGGGAACTAGTAATCTGGCTCAGGGTAAGGTGATGTGAGCAACCCCACCCCCAACCCCACCCCCAACCTGATAGGTTAGGTTGGTTAGGGTTAGGAATAGGGTTAGGCACAATCGCATCCCCACCCTGACATCTTTTATAGCTCCCACAGAAGAAAAAAGAGCACAGTCCCATATAGTACTTAATTTGGCTGAGGGTAAGGAGACTTGAGCAACCCCATCCCCACCCCCACCCTGATATCTTTTATAGCTCCCACAGAAGAAGAAAGAGCAGAGTACCATATAGTACTTAAAAAAAAAAAAAAAAAAAAAAAAAAGGAACAGATGGACTTTGTAAATGTTTCAGCTGTGCTTAGTGAGAAAGGAGGGAGAATAACAGATTTAAATACAAACTATAGCCCATAGCTTAAACACGGACCGACTGAGTGAGTGTGTGGATGGGTGGGGGATGGCTATCTCTATAAGTGATTGGGAACTAGTAATCTGGCTCAGGGTAAGGTGATGTGAGCAACCCCACCCCCAACCCCACCCCCAACCTGATAGGTTAGGTTGGTTAGGGTTAGGAATAGGGTTAGGCACAATCGCATCCCCACCCTGACATCTTTTATAGCTCCCACAGAAGAAAAAAGAGCACAGTCCCATATAGTACTTAAAAAAAAGGAACAGATGTAATTTGTAAAAATTTCAGCTGTGCTTAGTGAGAAAGGAGGGAGAATAACAGATTTAAATACAAACTATAGCCCATTGCTTAAACACTGACCAACTGAGTGAGTGGATGGGTGGGTGATAGCTATCTCTATAAGTGATTGGGAACTAGTAATCTGGCTCAGGGTAAGGTGATGTGAGCAACCCCACCCCCAACCCCACCCCCAACCTGATAGGTTAGGTTGGTTAGGGTTAGGAATAGGGTTAGGCACAATCGCATCCCCACCCTGACATCTTTTATAGCTCCCACAGAAGAAAAAAGAGCACAGTCCCATATAGTACTTAATTTGGCTGAGGGTAAGGAGACTTGAGCAACCCCATCCCCACCCCCACCCCCACCCTGATATCTTTTATAGCTCCCACAGAAGAAGAAAGAGCAGAGTACCATATAGTACTTAAAAAAAAAAAAAAAAAAAAGGAACAGATGGACTTTGTAAATGTTTCAGCTGTGCTTAGTGAGAAAGGAGGGAGAATAACAGATTTAAATACAAACTATAGCCCATAGCTTAAACACGGACCGACTGAGTGAGTGTGTGGATGGGTGGAGGATGGCTATCTCTATAAGTGATTGGGAACTAGTAATCTGGCTCAGGGTAAGGTGATGTGAGCAACCCCACCCCCAACCCCACCCCCAACCTGATAGGTTAGGTTGGTTAGGGTTAGGAATAGGGTTAGGCACAATCGCATCCCCACCCTGACATCTTTTATAGCTCCCACAGAAGAAAAAAGAGCACAGTCCCATATAGTACTTAATTTGGCTGAGGGTAAGGAGACTTGAGCAACCCCATCCCCACCCCCACCCTGATATCTTTTATAGCTCCCACAGAAGAAGAAAGAGCAGAGTACCATATAGTACTTAAAAAAAAAAAAAAAAAAAAAGGAACAGATGTACTTTGTAAATGTTTCAGCTGTGCTTAGTGAGAAAGGAGGGAGAATAACAGATTTAAATACAAACTATAGCCCATAGCTTAAACACGGACCGACTGAGTGAGTGTGTGGATGGGTGGAGGATGGCTATCTCTATAAGTGATTGGGAACTAGTAATCTGGCTCAGGGTAAGGTGATGTGAGCAACCCCACCCCCAACCCCACCCCCAACCTGATAGGTTAGGTTGGTTAGGGTTAGGAATAGGGTTAGGCACAATCACATCCCCACCCTGACATCTTTTATAGCTCCCACAGAAGAAAAAAGAGCACAGTCCCATATAGTACTTAAAAAAGAGGAACAGATGTAATTTGTAAAAATTTCAGCTGTGCTTAGTGAGAAAGGAGGGAGAATAACAGATTTAAATACAAACTATAGCCCATTGCTTAAACACTGACCAACTGAGTGAGTGGATGGGTGGGTGATAGCTATCTCTATAAGTGATTGGGAACTAGTAATTTGGCTGAGGGTAAGGAGACTTGAGCAACCCCATCCCCACCCCCACCCTGATATCTTTTATAGCTCCCACAGAAGAAGAAAGAGCAGAGTACCATATAGTACTTAAAAAAAAAAAAAATAAAAAAAAAAAAAAGGAACAGATGTACTTTGTAAATGTTTCAGCTGTGCTTAGTGAGAAAGGAGGGAGAATAACAGATTTAAATACAAACTATAGCCCATAGCTTAAACACGGACCGACTGAGTGAGTGTGTGGATGGGTGGAGGATGGCTATCTCTATAAGTGATTGGGAACTAGTAATCTGGCTCAGGGTAAGGTGATGTGAGCAACCCCACCCCCAACCCCACCCCCAACCTGATAGGTTAGGTTGGTTAGGGTTAGGAATAGGGTTAGGCACAATCGCATCCCCACCCTGACATCTTTTATAGCTCCCACAGAAGAAAAAAGAGCACAGTCCCATATAGTACTTAAAAAAAAGGAACAGATGTAATTTGTAAAAATTTCAGCTGTGCTTAGTGAGAAAGGAGGGAGAATAACAGATTTAAATACAAACTATAGCCCATTGCTTAAACACTGACCAACTGAGTGAGTGGATGGGTGGGTGATAGCTATCTCTATAAGTGATTGGGAACTAGTAATCTGGCTCAGGGTAAGGTGATGTGAGCAACCCCACCCCCAACCCCACCCCCAACCTGATAGGTTAGGTTGGTTAGGGTTAGGAATAGGGTTAGGCACAATCGCATCCCCACCCTGACATCTTTTATAGCTCCCACAGAAGAAAAAAGAGCACAGTCCCATATAGTACTTAATTTGGCTGAGGGTAAGGAGACTTGAGCAACCCCATCCCCACCCCCACCCTGATATCTTTTATAGCTCCCACAGAAGAAGAAAGAGCAGAGTACCATATAGTACTTAAAAAAAAAAAAAAAAAAAAAAAAAAAGGAACAGATGGACTTTGTAAATGTTTCAGCTGTGCTTAGTGAGAAAGGAGGGAGAATAACAGATTTAAATACAAACTATAGCCCATAGCTTAAACACGGACCGACTGAGTGAGTGTGTGGATGGGTGGAGGATGGCTATCTCTATAAGTGATTGGGAACTAGTAATCTGGCTCAGGGTAAGGTGATGTGAGCAACCCCACCCCCAACCCCACCCCCAACCTGATAGGTTAGGTTGGTTAGGGTTAGGAATAGGGTTAGGCACAATCGCATCCCCACCCTGACATCTTTTATAGCTCCCACAGAAGAAAAAAGAGCACAGTCCCATATAGTACTTAAAAAAAAGGAACAGATGTAATTTGTAAAAATTTCAGCTGTGCTTAGTGAGAAAGGAGGGAGAATAACAGATTTAAATACAAACTATAGCCCATTGCTTAAACACTGACCAACTGAGTGAGTGGATGGGTGGGTGATAGCTATCTCTATAAGTGATTGGGAACTAGTAATCTGGCTCAGGGTAAGGTGATGTGAGCAACCCCACCCCCAACCCCACCCCCAACCTGATGGGTTAGGTTGGTTAGGGTTAGGAATAGGGTTAGGCACAATCGCATCCCCACCCTGACATCTTTTATAGCTCCCACAGAAGAAAAAAGAGCACAGTCCCATATAGTACTTAATTTGGCTGAGGGTAAGGAGACTTGAGCAACCCCATCCCCACCCCCACCCTGATATCTTTTATAGCTCCCACAGAAGAAGAAAGAGCAGAGTACCATATAGTACTTAAAAAAAAAAAAAAAAAAAAAAAAAAGGAACAGATGGACTTTGTAAATGTTTCAGCTGTGCTTAGTGAGAAAGGAGGGAGAATAACAGATTTAAATACAAACTATAGCCCATAGCTTAAACACGGACCGACTGAGTGAGTGTGTGGATGGGTGGGGGATGGCTATCTCTATAAGTGATTGGGAACTAGTAATCTGGCTCAGGGTAAGGTGATGTGAGCAACCCCACCCCCAACCCCACCCCCAACCTGATAGGTTAGGTTGGTTAGGGTTAGGAATAGGGTTAGGCACAATCGCATCCCCACCCTGACATCTTTTATAGCTCCCACAGAAGAAAAAAGAGCACAGTCCCATATAGTACTTAAAAAAAAGGAACAGATGTAATTTGTAAAAATTTCAGCTGTGCTTAGTGAGAAAGGAGGGAGAATAACAGATTTAAATACAAACTATAGCCCATTGCTTAAACACTGACCAACTGAGTGAGTGGATGGGTGGGTGATAGCTATCTCTATAAGTGATTGGGAACTAGTAATCTGGCTCAGGGTAAGGTGATGTGAGCAACCCCACCCCCAACCCCACCCCCAACCTGATAGGTTAGGTTGGTTAGGGTTAGGAATAGGGTTAGGCACAATCGCATCCCCACCCTGACATCTTTTATAGCTCCCACAGAAGAAAAAAGAGCACAGTCCCATATAGTACTTAATTTGGCTGAGGGTAAGGAGACTTGAGCAACCCCATCCCCACCCCCACCCCCACCCTGATATCTTTTATAGCTCCCACAGAAGAAGAAAGAGCAGAGTACCATATAGTACTTAAAAAAAAAAAAAAAAAAAAGGAACAGATGGACTTTGTAAATGTTTCAGCTGTGCTTAGTGAGAAAGGAGGGAGAATAACAGATTTAAATACAAACTATAGCCCATAGCTTAAACACGGACCGACTGAGTGAGTGTGTGGATGGGTGGAGGATGGCTATCTCTATAAGTGATTGGGAACTAGTAATCTGGCTCAGGGTAAGGTGATGTGAGCAACCCCACCCCCAACCCCACCCCCAACCTGATAGGTTAGGTTGGTTAGGGTTAGGAATAGGGTTAGGCACAATCGCATCCCCACCCTGACATCTTTTATAGCTCCCACAGAAGAAAAAAGAGCACAGTCCCATATAGTACTTAATTTGGCTGAGGGTAAGGAGACTTGAGCAACCCCATCCCCACCCCCACCCTGATATCTTTTATAGATCCCACAGAAGAAGAAAGAGCAGAGTACCATATAGTACTTAAAAAAAAAAAAAAAAAAAAAAAAAAGGAACAGATGGACTTTGTAAATGTTTCAGCTGTGCTTAGTGAGAAAGGAGGGAGAATAACAGATTTAAATACAAACTATAGCCCATAGCTTAAACACGGACCGACTGAGTGAGTGTGTGGATGGGTGGGGGATGGCTATCTCTATAAGTGATTGGGAACTAGTAATCTGGCTCAGGGTAAGGTGATGTGAGCAACCCCACCCCCAACCCCACCCCCAACCTGATAGGTTAGGTTGGTTAGGGTTAGGAATAGGGTTAGGCACAATCGCATCCCCACCCTGACATCTTTTATAGCTCCCACAGAAGAAAAAAGAGCACAGTCCCATAGAGTACTTAAAAAAGAGGAACAGATGTAATTTGTAAAAATTTCAGCTGTGCTTAGTGAGAAAGGAGGGAGAATAACAGATTTAAATACAAACTATAGCCCATTGCTTAAACACTGACCAACTGAGTGAGTGGATGGGTGGGTGATAGCTATCTCTATAAGTGATTGGGAACTAGTAATTTGGCTGAGGGTAAGGAGACTTGAGCAACCCCATCCCCACCCCCACCCTGATATCTTTTATAGCTCCCACAGAAGAAGAAAGAGCAGAGTACCATATAGTACTTAAAAAAAAAAAAAAAAAAAAAAAAAAAAAAGGAACAGATGGACTTTGTAAATGTTTCAGCTGTGCTTAGTGAGAAAGGAGGGAGAATAACAGATTTAAATACAAACTATAGCCCATAGCTTAAACACGGACCGACTGAGTGAGTGTGTGGATGGGTGGAGGATGGCTATCTCTATAAGTGATTGGGAACTAGTAATCTGGCTCAGGGTAAGGTGATGTGAGCAACCCCACCCCCAACCCCACCCCCAACCTGATAGGTTAGGTTGGTTAGGGTTAGGAATAGGGTTAGGCACAATCACATCCCCACCCTGACATCTTTTATAGCTCCCACAGAAGAAAAAAGAGCACAGTCCCATATAGTACTTAAAAAAGAGGAACAGATGTAATTTGTAAAAATTTCAGCTGTGCTTAGTGAGAAAGGAGGGAGAATAACAGATTTAAATACAAACTATAGCCCATTGCTTAAACACTGACCAACTGAGTGAGTGGATGGGTGGGTGATAGCTATCTCTATAAGTGATTGGGAACTAGTAATTTGGCTGAGGGTAAGGAGACTTGAGCAACCCCATCCCCACCCCCACCCTGATATCTTTTATAGCTCCCACAGAAGAAGAAAGAGCAGAGTACCATATAGTACTTAAAAAAAAAAAAAATAAAAAAAAAAAAAAGGAACAGATGTACTTTGTAAATGTTTCAGCTGTGCTTAGTGAGAAAGGAGGGAGAATAACAGATTTAAATACAAACTATAGCCCATAGCTTAAACACGGACCGACTGAGTGAGTGTGTGGATGGGTGGAGGATGGCTATCTCTATAAGTGATTGGGAACTAGTAATCTGGCTCAGGGTAAGGTGATGTGAGCAACCCCACCCCCAACCCCACCCCCAACCTGATAGGTTAGGTTGGTTAGGGTTAGGAATAGGGTTAGGCACAATCGCATCCCCACCCTGACATCTTTTATAGCTCCCACAGAAGAAAAAAGAGCACAGTCCCATATAGTACTTAAAAAAAAGGAACAGATGTAATTTGTAAAAATTTCAGCTGTGCTTAGTGAGAAAGGAGGGAGAATAACAGATTTAAATACAAACTATAGCCCATTGCTTAAACACTGACCAACTGAGTGAGTGGATGGGTGGGTGATAGCTATCTCTATAAGTGATTGGGAACTAGTAATCTGGCTCAGGGTAAGGTGATGTGAGCAACCCCACCCCCAACCCCACCCCCAACCTGATAGGTTAGGTTGGTTAGGGTTAGGAATAGGGTTAGGCACAATCGCATCCCCACCCTGACATCTTTTATAGCTCCCACAGAAGAAAAAAGAGCACAGTCCCATATAGTACTTAATTTGGCTGAGGGTAAGGAGACTTGAGCAACCCCATCCCCACCCCCACCCTGATATCTTTTATAGCTCCCACAGAAGAAGAAAGAGCAGAGTACCATATAGTACTTAAAAAAAAAAAAAAAAAAAAAAAAAAAAAGGAACAGATGGACTTTGTAAATGTTTCAGCTGTGCTTAGTGAGAAAGGAGGGAGAATAACAGATTTAAATACAAACTATAGCCCATAGCTTAAACACGGACCGACTGAGTGAGTGTGTGGATGGGTGGGGGATGGCTATCTCTATAAGTGATTGGGAACTAGTAATCTGGCTCAGGGTAAGGTGATGTGAGCAACCCCACCCCCAACCCCACCCCCAACCTGATAGGTTAGGTTGGTTAGGGTTAGGAATAGGGTTAGGCACAATCGCATCCCCACCCTGACATCTTTTATAGCTCCCACAGAAGAAAAAAGAGCACAGTCCCATATAGTACTTAAAAAAGAGGAACAGATGTAATTTGTAAAAATTTCAGCTGTGCTTAGTGAGAAAGGAGGGAGAATAACAGATTTAAATACAAACTATAGCCCATTGCTTAAACACTGACCAACTGAGTGAGTGGATGGGTGGGTGATAGCTATCTCTATAAGTGATTGGGAACTAGTAATTTGGCTGAGGGTAAGGAGACTTGAGCAACCCCATCCCCACCCCCACCCTGATATCTTTTATAGCTCCCACAGAAGAAGAAAGAGCAGAGTACCATATAGTACTTAAAAAAAAAAAAAATAAAAAAAAAAAAAAGGAACAGATGTACTTTGTAAATGTTTCAGCTGTGCTTAGTGAGAAAGGAGGGAGAATAACAGATTTAAATACAAACTATAGCCCATAGCTTAAACACGGACCGACTGAGTGAGTGTGTGGATGGGTGGAGGATGGCTATCTCTATAAGTGATTGGGAACTAGTAATCTGGCTCAGGGTAAGGTGATGTGAGCAACCCCACCCCCAACCCCACCCCCAACCTGATAGGTTAGGTTGGTTAGGGTTAGGAATAGGGTTAGGCACAATCGCATCCCCACCCTGACATCTTTTATAGCTCCCACAGAAGAAAAAAGAGCACAGTCCCATATAGTACTTAAAAAAAAGGAACAGATGTAATTTGTAAAAATTTCAGCTGTGCTTAGTGAGAAAGGAGGGAGAATAACAGATTTAAATACAAACTATAGCCCATTGCTTAAACACTGACCAACTGAGTGAGTGGATGGGTGGGTGATAGCTATCTCTATAAGTGATTGGGAACTAGTAATTTGGCTGAGGGTAAGGAGACTTGAGCAACCCCATCCCCACCCCCACCCTGATATCTTTTATAGCTCCCACAGAAGAAGAAAGAGCAGAGTACCATATAGTACTTAAAAAAAAAAAAAAAAAAAAAAAAAAAGGAACAGATGTACTTTGTAAATGTTTCAGCTGTGCTTAGTGAGAAAGGAGGGAGAATAACAGATTTAAATACAAACTATAGCCCATAGCTTAAACACGGACCGACTGAGTGAGTGTGTGGATGGGTGGAGGATGGCTATCTCTATAAGTGATTGGGAACTAGTAATCTGGCTCAGGGTAAGGTGATGTGAGCAACCCCACCCCCAACCCCACCCCCAACCTGATAGGTTAGGTTGGTTAGGGTTAGGAATAGGGTTAGGCACAATCGCATCCCCACCCTGACATCTTTTATAGCTCCCACAGAAGAAAAAAGAGCACAGTCCCATATAGTACTTAAAAAAAAGGAACAGATGTAATTTGTTAAAATTTCAGCTGTGCTTAGTGAGAAAGGAGGGAGAATAACAGATTTAAATACAAACTATAGCCCATTGCTTAAACACTGACCAACTGAGTGAGTGGATGGGTGGGTGATAGCTATCTCTATAAGTGATTGGGAACTAGTAATCTGGCTCAGGGTAAGGTGATGTGAGCAACCCCACCCCCAACCCCACCCCCAACCTGATAGGTTAGGTTGGTTAGGGTTAGGAATAGGGTTAGGCACAATCGCATCCCCACCCTGACATCTTTTATAGCTCCCACAGAAGAAAAAAGAGCACAGTCCCATATAGTACTTAAAAAAAAGGAACAGATGTAATTTGTAAATGTTTCAGCTGTGCTTAGTGAGAAAGGAGGGAGAATAACAGATTTAAATACAAACTATAGCCCATAGCTTAAACACGGACCGACTGAGTGAGTGTGTGGATGGGTGGAGGATGGCTATCTCTATAAGTGATTGGGAACTAGTAATCTGGCTCAGGGTAAGGTGATGTGAGCAACCCCACCCCCAACCCCACCCCCAACCTGATAGGTTAGGTTGGTTAGGGTTAGGAATAGGGTTAGGCACAATCGCATCCCCACCCTGACATCTTTTATAGCTCCCACAGAAGAAAAAAGAGCACAGTCCCATATAGTACTTAAAAAAAAGGAACAGATGTAATTTGTAAAAATTTCAGCTGTGCTTAGTGAGAAAGGAGGGAGAATAACAGATTTAAATACAAACTATAGCCCATTGCTTAAACACTGACCAACTGAGTGAGTGGATGGGTGGGTGATAGCTATCTCTATAAGTGATTGGGAACTAGTAATCTGGCTCAGGGTAAGGTGATGTGAGCAACCCCACCCCCAACCCCACCCCCAACCTGATAGGTTAGGTTGGTTAGGGTTAGGAATAGGGTTAGGCACAATCGCATCCCCACCCTGACATCTTTTATAGCTCCCACAGAAGAAAAAAGAGCACAGTCCCATATAGTACTTAATTTGGCTGAGGGTAAGGAGACTTGAGCAACCCCATCCCCACCCCCACCCCCACCCCCACCCTGATATCTTTTATAGCTCCCACAGAAGAAGAAAGAGCAGAGTACCATATAGTACTTAAAAAAAAAAAAAAAAAAAAGGAACAGATGGACTTTGTAAATGTTTCAGCTGTGCTTAGTGAGAAAGGAGGGAGAATAACAGATTTAAATACAAACTATAGCCCATAGCTTAAACACGGACCGACTGAGTGAGTGTGTGGATGGGTGGGGGATGGCTATCTCTATAAGTGATTGGGAACTAGTAATCTGGCTCAGGGTAAGGTGATGTGAGCAACCCCACCCCCAACCCCACCCCCAACCTGATAGGTTAGGTTGGTTAGGGTTAGGAATAGGGTTAGGCACAATCGCATCCCCACCCTGACATCTTTTATAGCTCCCACAGAAGAAAAAAGAGCACAGTCCCATAGAGTACTTAAAAAAGAGGAACAGATGTAATTTGTAAAAATTTCAGCTGTGCTTAGTGAGAAAGGAGGGAGAATAACAGATTTAAATACAAACTATAGCCCATTGCTTAAACACTGACCAACTGAGTGAGTGGATGGGTGGGTGATAGCTATCTCTATAAGTGATTGGGAACTAGTAATTTGGCTGAGGGTAAGGAGACTTGAGCAACCCCATCCCCACCCCCACCCTGATATCTTTTATAGCTCCCACAGAAGAAGAAAGAGCAGAGTACCATATAGTACTTAAAAAAAAAAAAAAAAAAAAAAAAAAAGGAACAGATGGACTTTGTAAATGTTTCAGCTGTGCTTAGTGAGAAAGGAGGGAGAATAACAGATTTAAATACAAACTATAGCCCATAGCTTAAACACGGACCGACTGAGTGAGTGTGTGGATGGGTGGAGGATGGCTATCTCTATAAGTGATTGGGAACTAGTAATCTGGCTCAGGGTAAGGTGATGTGAGCAACCCCACCCCCAACCCCACCCCCAACCTGATAGGTTAGGTTGGTTAGGGTTAGGAATAGGGTTAGGCACAATCGCATCCCCACCCTGACATCTTTTATAGCTCCCACAGAAGAAAAAAGAGCACAGTCCCATATAGTACTTAAAAAAGAGGAACAGATGTAATTTGTAAAAATTTCAGCTGTGCTTAGTGAGAAAGGAGGGAGAATAACAGATTTAAATACAAACTATAGCCCATTGCTTAAACACTGACCAACTGAGTGAGTGGATGGGTGGGTGATAGCTATCTCTATAAGTGATTGGGAACTAGTAATTTGGCTGAGGGTAAGGAGACTTGAGCAACCCCATCCCCACCCCCACCCTGATATCTTTTATAGCTCCCACAGAAGAAGAAAGAGCAGAGTACCATATAGTACTTAAAAAAAAAAAAAAAAAAAAAAAAAAAAAAGGAACAGATGTACTTTGTAAATGTTTCAGCTGTGCTTAGTGAGAAAGGAGGGAGAATAACAGATTTAAATACAAACTATAGCCCATAGCTTAAACACGGACCGACTGAGTGAGTGTGTGGATGGGTGGAGGATGGCTATCTCTATAAGTGATTGGGAACTAGTAATCTGGCTCAGGGTAAGGTGATGTGAGCAACCCCACCCCCAACCCCACCCCCAACCTGATAGGTTAGGTTGGTTAGGGTTAGGAATAGGGTTAGGCACAATCGCATCCCCACCCTGACATCTTTTATAGCTCCCACAGAAGAAAAAAGAGCACAGTCCCATATAGTACTTAAAAAAAAGGTACAGATGTAATTTGTAAAAATTTCAGCTGTGCTTAGTGAGAAAGGAGGGAGAATAACAGATTTAAATACAAACTATAGCCCATTGCTTAAACACTGACCAACTGAGTGAGTGGATGGGTGGGTGATAGCTATCTCTATAAGTGATTGGGAACTAGTAATCTGGCTCAGGGTAAGGTGATGTGAGCAACCCCACCCCCAACCCCACCCCCAATCTGATAGGTTAGGTTGGTTAGGGTTAGGAATAGGGTTAGGCACAATCGCATCCCCACCCTGACATCTTTTATAGCTCCCACAGAAGAAAAAAGAGCACAGTCCCATATAGTACTTAATTTGGCTGAGGGTAAGGAGACTTGAGCAACCCCATCCCCACCCCCACCCTGATATCTTTTATAGCTCCCACAGAAGAAGAAAGAGCAGAGTACCATATAGTACTTAAAAAAAAAAAAAAAAAAAAAAAAAAAAAAAGGAACAGATGTACTTTGTAAATGTTTCAGCTGTGCTTAGTGAGAAAGGAGGGAGAATAACAGATTTAAATACAAACTATAGCCCATAGCTTAAACACGGACCGACTGAGTGAGTGTGTGGATGGGTGGAGGATGGCTATCTCTATAAGTGATTGGGAACTAGTAATCTGGCTCAGGGTAAGGTGATGTGAGCAACCCCACCCCCAACCCCACCCCCAACCTGATAGGTTAGGTTGGTTAGGGTTAGGAATAGGGTTAGGCACAATCGCATCCCCACCCTGACATCTTTTATAGCTCCCACAGAAGAAAAAAGAGCACAGTCCCATATAGTACTTAAAAAAAAGGAACAGATGTAATTTGTAAAAATTTCAGCTGTGCTTAGTGAGAAAGGAGGGAGAATAACAGATTTAAATACAAACTATAGCCCATAGCATAAACACGGACCGACTGAGTGAGTGTGTGGATGGGTGGGGGATGGCTATCTCTATAAGTGATTGGGAACTAGTAATCTGGCTCAGGGTAAGGTGATGTGAGCAACCCCACCCCCAACCCCACCCCCAACCTGATAGGTTAGGTTGGTTAGGGTTAGGAATAGGGTTAGGCACAATCGCATCCCCACCCTGACATCTTTTATAGCTCCCACAGAAGAAAAAAGAGCACAGTCCCATATAGTACTTAAAAAAAAAGGAACAGATGTAATTTGTAAAAATTTCAGCTGTGCTTAGTGAGAAAGGAGGGAGAATAACAGATTTAAATACAAACTATAGCCCATTGCTTAAACACTGACCAACTGAGTGAGTGGATGGGTGGGTGATAGCTATCTCTATAAGTGATTGGGAACTAGTAATCTGGCTCAGGGTAAGGTGATGTGAGCAACCCCACCCCCAACCCCACCCCCAACCTGATAGGTTAGGTTGGTTAGGGTTAGGAATAGGGTTAGGCACAATCGCATCCCCACCCTGACATCTTTTATGGCTCCCACAGAAGAAAAAAGAGCACAGTCCCATATAGTACTTAAAAAAAAGGAACAGATGTAATTTGTAAAAATTTCAGCTGTGCTTAGTGAGAAAGGAGGGAGAATAACAGATTTAAATACAAACTATAGCCCATTGCTTAAACACTGACCAACTGAGTGAGTGGATGGGTGGGTGATAGCTATCTCTATAAGTGATTGGGAACTAGTAATCTGGCTCAGGGTAAGGTGATGTGAGCAACCCCACCCCCAACCCCACCCCCAACCTGATAGGTTAGGTTGGTTAGGGTTAGGAATAGGGTTAGGCACAATCGCATCCCCACCCTGACATCTTTTATAGCTCCCACAGAAGAAAAAAGAGCACAGTCCCATATAGTACTTAATTTGGCTGAGGGTAAGGAGACTTGAGCAACCCCATCCCCACCCCCACCCTGATATCTTTTATAGCTCCCACAGAAGAAGAAAGAGCAGAGTACCATATAGTACTTAAAAAAAAAAAAAAAAAAAAAGGAACAGATGTACTTTGTAAATGTTTCAGCTGTGCTTAGTGAGAAAGGAGGGAGAATAACAGATTTAAATACAAACTATAGCCCATAGCTTAAACACGGACCGACTGAGTGAGTGTGTGGATGGGTGGAGGATGGCTATCTCTATAAGTGATTGGGAACTAGTAATCTGGCTCAGGGTAAGGTGATGTGAGCAACCCCACCCCCAACCCCACCCCCAACCTGATAGGTTAGGTTGGTTAGGGTTAGGAATAGGGTTAGGCACAATCGCATCCCCACCCTGACATCTTTTATAGCTCCCACAGAAGAAAAAAGAGCACAGTCCCATATAGTACTTAAAAAAAAGGAACAGATGTAATTTGTAAAAATTTCAGCTGTGCTTAGTGAGAAAGGAGGGAGAATAACAGATTTAAATACAAACTATAGCCCATTGCTTAAACACTGACCAACTGAGTGAGTGGATGGGTGGGTGATAGCTATCTCTATAAGTGATTGGGAACTAGTAATCTGGCTCAGGGTAAGGTGATGTGAGCAACCCCACCCCCAACCCCACCCCCAATCTGATAGGTTAGGTTGGTTAGGGTTAGGAATAGGGTTAGGCACAATCGCATCCCCACCCTGACATCTTTTATAGCTCCCACAGAAGAAAAAAGAGCACAGTCCCATATAGTACTTAATTTGGCTGAGGGTAAGGAGACTTGAGCAACCCCATCCCCACCCCCACCCTGATATCTTTTATAGCTCCCACAGAAGAAGAAAGAGCAGAGTACCATATAGTACTTAAAAAAAAAAAAAAAAAAAAAAAAAAAAGGAACAGATGTACTTTGTAAATGTTTCAGCTGTGCTTAGTGAGAAAGGAGGGAGAATAACAGATTTAAATACAAACTATAGCCCATAGCTTAAACACGGACCGACTGAGTGAGTGTGTGGATGGGTGGGGGATGGCTATCTCTATAAGTGATTGGGAACTAGTAATCTGGCTCAGGGTAAGGTGATGTGAGCAACCCCACCCCCAACCCCACCCCCAACCTGATAGGTTAGGTTGGTTAGGGTTAGGAATAGGGTTAGGCACAATCGCATCCCCACCCTGACATCTTTTATAGCTCCCACAGAAGAAAAAAGAGCACAGTCCCATATAGTACTTAAAAAAAAGGAACAGATGTAATTTGTAAAAATTTCAGCTGTGCTTAGTGAGAAAGGAGGGAGAATAACAGATTTAAATACAAACTATAGCCCATTGCTTAAACACTGACCAACTGAGTGAGTGGATGGGTGGGTGATAGCTATCTCTATAAGTGATTGGGAACTAGTAATTTGGCTGAGGGTAAGGAGACTTGAGCAACCCCATCCCCACCCCCACCCTGATATCTTTTATAGCTCCCACAGAAGAAGAAAGAGCAGAGTACCATATAGTACTTAAAAAAAAAAAAAAAAAAAAGGAACAGATGGACTTTGTAAATGTTTCAGCTGTG
This sequence comes from Pangasianodon hypophthalmus, assembly GCF_027358585.1. Lineage (NCBI taxonomy): Eukaryota > Metazoa > Chordata > Actinopteri > Siluriformes > Pangasiidae > Pangasianodon > Pangasianodon hypophthalmus. The sequence goes on from NC_069720.1 coordinate 24,316,711, forward strand.
CTTAGTGAGAAAGGAGGGAGAATAACAGATTTAAATACAAACTATAGCCCATAGCTTAAACACGGACCGACTGAGTGAGTGTGTGGATGGGTGGGGGATGGCTATCTCTATAAGTGATTGGGAACTAGTAATCTGGCTCAGGGTAAGGTGATGTGAGCAACCCCACCCCCAACCCCACCCCCAACCTGATAGGTTAGGTTGGTTAGGGTTAGGAATAGGGTTAGGCACAATCGCATCCCCACCCTGACATCTTTTATAGCTCCCACAGAAGAAAAAAGAGCACAGTCCCATATAGTACTTAAAAAAAAGGAACAGATGTAATTTGTAAAAATTTCAGCTGTGCTTAGTGAGAAAGGAGGGAGAATAACAGATTTAAATACAAACTATAGCCCATTGCTTAAACACTGACCAACTGAGTGAGTGGATGGGTGGGTGATAGCTATCTCTATAAGTGATTGGGAACTAGTAATCTGGCTCAGGGTAAGGTGATGTGAGCAACCCCACCCCCAACCCCACCCCCAACCTGATAGGTTAGGTTGGTTAGGGTTAGGAATAGGGTTAGGCACAATCGCATCCCCACCCTGACATCTTTTATAGCTCCCACAGAAGAAAAAAGAGCACAGTCCCATATAGTACTTAATTTGGCTGAGGGTAAGGAGACTTGAGCAACCCCATCCCCACCCCCACCCTGATATCTTTTATAGCTCCCACAGAAGAAGAAAGAGCAGAGTACCATATAGTACTTAAAAAAAAAAAAAAAAAAAAAAAAAAGGAACAGATGTACTTTGTAAATGTTTCAGCTGTGCTTAGTGAGAAAGGAGGGAGAATAACAGATTTAAATACAAACTATAGCCCATAGCTTAAACACGGACCGACTGAGTGAGTGTGTGGATGGGTGGGGGATGGCTATCTCTATAAGTGATTGGGAACTAGTAATCTGGCTCAGGGTAAGGTGATGTGAGCAACCCCACCCCCAACCCCACCCCCAACCTGATAGGTTAGGTTGGTTAGGGTTAGGAATAGGGTTAGGCACAATCGCATCCCCACCCTGACATCTTTTATAGCTCCCACAGAAGAAAAAAGAGCACAGTCCCATATAGTACTTAAAAAAAAGGAACAGATGTAATTTGTAAAAATTTCAGCTGTGCTTAGTGAGAAAGGAGGGAGAATAACAGATTTAAATACAAACTATAGCCCATTGCTTAAACACTGACCAACTGAGTGAGTGGATGGGTGGGTGATAGCTATCTCTATAAGTGATTGGGAACTAGTAATTTGGCTGAGGGTAAGGAGACTTGAGCAACCCCATCCCCACCCCCACCCTGATATCTTTTATAGCTCCCACAGAAGAAGAAAGAGCAGAGTACCATATAGTACTTAAAAAAAAAAAAAAAAAAAAGGAACAGATGGACTTTGTAAATGTTTCAGCTGTGCTTAGTGAGAAAGGAGGGAGAATAACAGATTTAAATACAAACTATAGCCCATAGCTTAAACACGGACCGACTGAGTGAGTGTGTGGATGGGTGGGGGATGGCTATCTCTATAAGTGATTGGGAACTAGTAATCTGGCTCAGGGTAAGGTGATGTGAGCAACCCCACCCCCAACCCCACCCCCAACCTGATAGGTTAGGTTGGTTAGGGTTAGGAATAGGGTTAGGCACAATCGCATCCCCACCCTGACATCTTTTATAGCTCCCACAGAAGAAAAAAGAGCACAGTCCCATATAGTACTTAAAAAAAAGGAACAGATGTAATTTGTAAAAATTTCAGCTGTGCTTAGTGAGAAAGGAGGGAGAATAACAGATTTAAATACAAACTATAGCCCATTGCTTAAACACTGACCAACTGAGTGAGTGGATGGGTGGGTGATAGCTATCTCTATAAGTGATTGGGAACTAGTAATCTGGCTCAGGGTAAGGTGATGTGAGCAACCCCACCCCCAACCCCACCCCCAACCTGATAGGTTAGGTTGGTTAGGGTTAGGAATAGGGTTAGGCACAATCGCATCCCCACCCTGACATCTTTTATAGCTCCCACAGAAGAAAAAAGAGCACAGTCCCATATAGTACTTAATTTGGCTGAGGGTAAGGAGACTTGAGCAACCCCATCCCCACCCCCACCCTGATATCTTTTATAGCTCCCACAGAAGAAGAAAGAGCAGAGTACCATATAGTACTTAAAAAAAAAAAAAAAAAAAAAAAAAAAGGAACAGATGTACTTTGTAAATGTTTCAGCTGTGCTTAGTGAGAAAGGAGGGAGAATAACAGATTTAAATACAAACTATAGCCCATAGCTTAAACACGGACCGACTGAGTGAGTGTGTGGATGGGTGGGGGATGGCTATCTCTATAAGTGATTGGGAACTAGTAATCTGGCTCAGGGTAAGGTGATGTGAGCAACCCCACCCCCAACCCCACCCCCAACCTGATAGGTTAGGTTGGTTAGGGTTAGGAATAGGGTTAGGCACAATCGCATCCCCACCCTGACATCTTTTATAGCTCCCACAGAAGAAAAAAGAGCACAGTCCCATATAGTACTTAAAAAAAAGGAACAGATGTAATTTGTAAAAATTTCAGCTGTGCTTAGTGAGAAAGGAGGGAGAATAACAGATTTAAATACAAACTATAGCCCATTGCTTAAACACTGACCAACTGAGTGAGTGGATGGGTGGGTGATAGCTATCTCTATAAGTGATTGGGAACTAGTAATTTGGCTGAGGGTAAGGAGACTTGAGCAACCCCATCCCCACCCCCACCCTGATATCTTTTATAGCTCCCACAGAAGAAGAAAGAGCAGAGTACCATATAGTACTTAAAAAAAAAAAAAAAAAAAAAAAAAAAAAAAGGAACAGATGTACTTTGTAAATGTTTCAGCTGTGCTTAGTGAGAAAGGAGGGAGAATAACAGATTTAAATACAAACTATAGCCCATAGCTTAAACACGGACCGACTGAGTGAGTGTGTGGATGGGTGGAGGATGGCTATCTCTATAAGTGATTGGGAACTAGTAATCTGGCTCAGGGTAAGGTGATGTGAGCAACCCCACCCCCACCCCCAACCTGATAGGTTAGGTTGGTTAGGGTTAGGAATAGGGTTAGGCACAATCGCATCCCCACCCTGACATCTTTTATAGCTCCCACAGAAGAAAAAAGAGCACAGTCCCATATAGTACTTAAAAAAAAGGAACAGATGTAATTTGTAAAAATTTCAGCTGTGCTTAGTGAGAAAGGAGGGAGAATAACAGATTTAAATACAAACTATAGCCCATAGCATAAACACGGACCGACTGAGTGAGTGTGTGGATGGGTGGGGGATGGCTATCTCTATAAGTGATTGGGAACTAGTAATCTGGCTCAGGGTAAGGTGATGTGAGCAACCCCACCCCCAACCCCACCCCCAACCTGATAGGTTAGGTTGGTTAGGGTTAGGAATAGGGTTAGGCACAATCGCATCCCCACCCTGACATCTTTTATAGCTCCCACAGAAGAAAAAAGAGCACAGTCCCATATAGTACTTAAAAAAAAAGGAACAGATGTAATTTGTAAAAATTTCAGCTGTGCTTAGTGAGAAAGGAGGGAGAATAACAGATTTAAATACAAACTATAGCCCATTGCTTAAACACTGACCAACTGAGTGAGTGGATGGGTGGGTGATAGCTATCTCTATAAGTGATTGGGAACTAGTAATCTGGCTCAGGGTAAGGTGATGTGAGCAACCCCACCCCCAACCCCACCCCCAACCTGATAGGTTAGGTTGGTTAGGGTTAGGAATAGGGTTAGGCACAATCGCATCCCCACCCTGACATCTTTTATAGCTCCCACAGAAGAAAAAAGAGCACAGTCCCATATAGTACTTAAAAAAAAGGAACAGATGTAATTTGTAAAAATTTCAGCTGTGCTTAGTGAGAAAGGAGGGAGAATAACAGATTTAAATACAAACTATAGCCCATTGCTTAAACACTGACCAACTGAGTGAGTGGATGGGTGGGTGATAGCTATCTCTATAAGTGATTGGGAACTAGTAATCTGGCTCAGGGTAAGGTGATGTGAGCAACCCCACCCCCAACCCCACCCCCAACCTGATAGGTTAGGTTGGTTAGGGTTAGGAATAGGGTTAGGCACAATCGCATCCCCACCCTGACATCTTTTATAGCTCCCACAGAAGAAAAAAGAGCACAGTCCCCTATAGTACTTAATTTGGCTGAGGGTAAGGAGACTTGAGCAACCCCATCCCCACCCCCACCCTGATATCTTTTATAGCTCCCACAGAAGAAGAAAGAGCAGAGTACCATATAGTACTTAAAAAAAAAAAAAAAAAAAAAGGAACAGATGGACTTTGTAAATGTTTCAGCTGTGCTTAGTGAGAAAGGAGGGAGAATAACAGATTTAAATACAAACTATAGCCCATAGCTTAAACACGGACCGACTGAGTGAGTGTGTGGATGGGTGGGGGATGGCTATCTCTATAAGTGATTGGGAACTAGTAATCTGGCTCAGGGTAAGGTGATGTGAGCAACCCCACCCCCAACCCCACCCCCAACCTGATAGGTTAGGTTGGTTAGGGTTAGGAATAGGGTTAGGCACAATCGCATCCCCACCCTGACATCTTTTATAGCTCCCACAGAAGAAAAAAGAGCACAGTCCCATATAGTACTTAAAAAAAAGGAACAGATGTAATTTGTAAAAATTTCAGCTGTGCTTAGTGAGAAAGGAGGGAGAATAACAGATTTAAATACAAACTATAGCCCATTGCTTAAACACTGACCAACTGAGTGAGTGGATGGGTGGGTGATAGCTATCTCTATAAGTGATTGGGAACTAGTAATTTGGCTGAGGGTAAGGAGACTTGAGCAACCCCATCCCCACCCCCACCCCCACCCTGATATCTTTTATAGCTCCCACAGAAGAAGAAAGAGCAGAGTACCATATAGTACTTAAAAAAAAAAAAAAAAAAAAAAAAAAAAAAAAGGAACAGATGTACTTTGTAAATGTTTCAGCTGTGCTTAGTGAGAAAGGAGGGAGAATAACAGATTTAAATACAAACTATAGCCCATAGCTTAAACACGGACCGACTGAGTGAGTGTGTGGATGGGTGGAGGATGGCTATCTCTATAAGTGATTGGGAACTAGTAATCTGGCTCAGGGTAAGGTGATGTGAGCAACCCCACCCCCAACCCCACCCCCAACCTGATAGGTTAGGTTGGTTAGGGTTAGGAATAGGGTTAGGCACAATCGCATCCCCACCCTGACATCTTTTATAGCTCCCACAGAAGAAAAAAGAGCACAGTCCCATATAGTACTTAAAAAAAAGGAACAGATGTAATTTGTAAAAATTTCAGCTGTGCTTAGTGAGAAAGGAGGGAGAATAACAGATTTAAATACAAACTATAGCCCATTGCTTAAACACTGACCAACTGAGTGAGTGGATGGGTGGGTGATAGCTATCTCTATAAGTGATTGGGAACTAGTAATCTGGCTCAGGGTAAGGTGATGTGAGCAACCCCACCCCCAACCCCACCCCCAACCTGATAGGTTAGGTTGGTTAGGGTTAGGAATAGGGTTAGGCACAATCGCATCCCCACCCTGACATCTTTTATAGCTCCCACAGAAGAAAAAAGAGCACAGTCCCATATAGTACTTAAAAAAAAGGAACAGATGTAATTTGTAAAAATTTCAGCTGTGCTTAGTGAGAAAGGAGGGAGAATAACAGATTTAAATACAAACTATAGCCCATTGCTTAAACACTGACCAACTGAGTGAGTGGATGGGTGGGTGATAGCTATCTCTATAAGTGATTGGGAACTAGTAATCTGGCTCAGGGTAAGGTGATGTGAGCAACCCCACCCCCAACCCCACCCCCAACCTGATAGGTTAGGTTGGTTAGGGTTAGGAATAGGGTTAGGCACAATCGCATCCCCACCCTGACATCTTTTATAGCTCCCACAGAAGAAAAAAGAGCACAGTCCCATATAGTACTTAAAAAAAAGGAACAGATGTAATTTGTAAAAATTTCAGCTGTGCTTAGTGAGAAAGGAGGGAGAATAACAGATTTAAATACAAACTATAGCCCATTGCTTAAACACTGACCAACTGAGTGAGTGGATGGGTGGGTGATAGCTATCTCTATAAGTGATTGGGAACTAGTAATCTGGCTCAGGGTAAGGTGATGTGAGCAACCCCACCCCCAACCCCACCCCCAACCTGATAGGTTAGGTTGGTTAGGGTTAGGAATAGGGTTAGGCACAATCGCATCCCCACCCTGACATCTTTTATAGCTCCCACAGAAGAAAAAAGAGCACAGTCCCATATAGTACTTAAAAAAAAGGAACAGATGTAATTTGTAAAAATTTCAGCTGTGCTTAGTGAGAAAGGAGGGAGAATAACAGATTTAAATACAAACTATAGCCCATTGCTTAAACACTGACCAACTGAGTGAGTGGATGGGTGGGTGATAGCTATCTCTATAAGTGATTGGGAACTAGTAATCTGGCTCAGGGTAAGGTGATGTGAGCAACCCCACCCCCAACCCCACCCCCAACCTGATAGGTTAGGTTGGTTAGGGTTAGGAATAGGGTTAGGCACAATCGCATCCCCACCCTGACATCTTTTATAGCTCCCACAGAAGAAAAAAGAGCACAGTCCCATATAGTACTTAAAAAAAAGGAACAGATGTAATTTGTAAAAATTTCAGCTGTGCTTAGTGAGAAAGGAGGGAGAATAACAGATTTAAATACAAACTATAGCCCATTGCTTAAACACTGACCAACTGAGTGAGTGGATGGGTGGGTGATAGCTATCTCTATAAGTGATTGGGAACTAGTAATCTGGCTCAGGGTAAGGTGATGTGAGCAACCCCACCCCCAACCCCACCCCCAACCTGATAGGTTAGGTTGGTTAGGGTTAGGAATAGGGTTAGGCACAATCGCATCCCCACCCTGACATCTTTTATAGCTCCCACAGAAGAAAAAAGAGCACAGTCCCATATAGTACTTAATTTGGCTGAGGGTAAGGAGACTTGAGCAACCCCATCCCCACCCCCACCCTGATATCTTTTATAGCTCCCACAGAAGAAGAAAGAGCAGAGTACCATATAGTACTTAAAAAAAAAAAAAAAAAAAAAAAAAAAAGGAACAGATGGACTTTGTAAATGTTTCAGCTGTGCTTAGTGAGAAAGGAGGGAGAATAACAGATTTAAATACAAACTATAGCCCATAGCTTAAACACGGACCGACTGAGTGAGTGTGTGGATGGGTGGGGGATGGCTATCTCTATAAGTGATTGGGAACTAGTAATCTGGCTCAGGGTAAGGTGATGTGAGCAACCCCACCCCCAACCCCACCCCCAACCTGATAGGTTAGGTTGGTTAGGGTTAGGAATAGGGTTAGGCACAATCGCATCCCCACCCTGACATCTTTTATAGCTCCCACAGAAGAAAAAAGAGCACAGTCCCATATAGTACTTAAAAAAAAGGAACAGATGTAATTTGTAAAAATTTCAGCTGTGCTTAGTGAGAAAGGAGGGAGAATAACAGATTTAAATACAAACTATAGCCCATTGCTTAAACACTGACCAACTGAGTGTGTGGATGGGTGGAGGATGGCTATCTCTATAAGTGATTGGGAACTAGTAATTTGGCTGAGGGTAAGGAGACTTGAGCAACCCCATCCCCACCCCCACCCCCACCCTGATATCTTTTATAGCTCCCACAGAAGAAGAAAGAGCAGAGTACCATATAGTACTTAAAAAAAAAAAAAAAAAAAAAAAAAAAAAAGGAACAGATGGACTTTGTAAATGTTTCAGCTGTGCTTAGTGAGAAAGGAGGGAGAATAACAGATTTAAATACAAACTATAGCCCATAGCTTAAACACGGACCGACTGAGTGAGTGTGTGGATGGGTGGAGGATGGCTATCTCTATAAGTGATTGGGAACTAGTAATCTGGCTCAGGGTAAGGTGATGTGAGCAACCCCACCCCCAACCCCACCCCCAACCTGATAGGTTAGGTTGGTTAGGGTTAGGAATAGGGTTAGGCACAATCGCATCCCCACCCTGACATCTTTTATAGCTCCCACAGAAGAAAAAAGAGCACAGTCCCATATAGTACTTAAAAAAAAGGAACAGATGTAATTTGTAAAAATTTCAGCTGTGCTTAGTGAGAAAGGAGGGAGAATAACAGATTTAAATACAAACTATAGCCCATTGCTTAAACACTGACCAACTGAGTGAGTGGATGGGTGGGTGATAGCTATCTCTATAAGTGATTGGGAACTAGTAATCTGGCTCAGGGTAAGGTGATGTGAGCAACCCCACCCCCAACCCCACCCCCAACCTGATAGGTTAGGTTGGTTAGGGTTAGGAATAGGGTTAGGCACAATCGCATCCCCACCCTGACATCTTTTATAGCTCCCACAGAAGAAAAAAGAGCACAGTCCCATATAGTACTTAATTTGGCTGAGGGTAAGGAGACTTGAGCAACCCCATCCCCACCCCCACCCCCACCCTGATATCTTTTATAGCTCCCACAGAAGAAGAAAGAGCAGAGTACCATATAGTACTTAAAAAAAAAAAAAAAAAAAAAAAAAAAGGAACAGATGGACTTTGTAAATGTTTCAGCTGTGCTTAGTGAGAAAGGAGGGAGAATAACAGATTTAAAGACAAACTAGAGCCCATAGCTTAAACACGGACCGACTGAGTGAGTGTGTGGATGGGTGGAGGATGGCTATCTCTATAAGTGATTGGGAACTAGTAATCTGGCTCAGGGTAAGGTGATGTGAGCAACCCCACCCCCAACCCCACCCCCAACCCCACCCCCAACCTGATAGGTTAGGTTGGTTAGGGTTAGGAATAGGGTTAGGCACAATCGCATCCCCACCCTGACATCTTTTATAGCTCCCACAGAAGAAAAAAGAGCACAGTCCCATATAGTACTTAAAAAAAAGGAACAGATGTAATTTGTAAAAATTTCAGCTGTGCTTAGTGAGAAAGGAGGGAGAATAACAGATTTAAATACAAACTATAGCCCATTGCTTAAACACTGACCAACTGAGTGTGTGGATGGGTGGAGGATGGCTATCTCTATAAGTGATTGGGAACTAGTAATTTGGCTGAGGGTAAGGAGACTTGAGCAACCCCATCCCCACCCCCACCCTGATATCTTTTATAGCTCCCACAGAAGAAGAAAGAGCAGAGTACCAAATAGTACTTAAAAAAAAAAAAAAAAAAAAAAAAAAAAGGAACAGATGGACTTTGTAAATGTTTCAGCTGTGCTTAGTGAGAAAGGAGGGAGAATAACAGATTTAAATACAAACTATAGCCCATAGCTTAAACACGGACCGACTGAGTGAGTGTGTGGATGGGTGGAGGATGGCTATCTCTATAAGTGATTGGGAACTAGTAATCTGGCTCAGGGTAAGGTGATGTGAGCAACCCCACCCCCAACCCCACCCCCAACCTGATAGGTTAGGTTGGTTAGGGTTAGGAATAGGGTTAGGCACAATCGCATCCCCACCCTGACATCTTTTATAGCTCCCACAGAAGAAAAAAGAGCACAGTCCCATATAGTACTTAAAAAAAAGGAACAGATGTAATTTGTAAAAATTTCAGCTGTGCTTAGTGAGAAAGGAGGGAGAATAACAGATTTAAATACAAACTATAGCCCATTGCTTAAACACTGACCAACTGAGTGAGTGGATGGGTGGGTGATAGCTATCTCTATAAGTGATTGGGAACTAGTAATCTGGCTCAGGGTAAGGTGATGTGAGCAACCCCACCCCCAACCCCACCCCCAACCTGATAGGTTAGGTTGGTTAGGGTTAGGAATAGGGTTAGGCACAATCGCATCCCCACCCTGACATCTTTTATAGCTCCCACAGAAGAAAAAAGAGCACAGTCCCATATAGTACTTAATTTGGCTGAGGGTAAGGAGACTTGAGCAACCCCATCCCCACCCCCACCCCCACCCTGATATCTTTTATAGCTCCCACAGAAGAAGAAAGAGCAGAGTACCATATAGTACTTAAAAAAAAAAAAAAAAAAAAAAAAAAAGGAACAGATGGACTTTGTAAATGTTTCAGCTGTGCTTAGTGAGAAAGGAGGGAGAATAACAGATTTAAAGACAAACTAGAGCCCATATCTTAAACACGGACCGACTGAGTGAGTGTGTGGATGGGTGGAGGATGGCTATCTCTATAAGTGATTGGGAACTAGTAATCTGGCTCAGGGTAAGGTGATGTGAGCAACCCCACCCCCAACCCCACCCCCAACCTGATAGGTTAGGTTGGTTAGGGTTAGGAATAGGGTTAGGCACAATTGCATCCCCACCCTGACATCTTTTATAGCTCCCACAGAAGAAAAAAGAGCACAGTCCCATATAGTACTTAAAAAAAAGGAACAGATGTACTTTGTAAATGTTTCAGCTGTGCTTAGTGAGAAAGGAGGGAGAATAACAGATTTAAATACAAACTATAGCCCATAGCTTAAACACGGACCGACTGAGTGAGTGTGTGGATGGGTGGAGGATGGCTATCTCTACAAGTGATTGGGAACTAGTAATCTGGCTCAGGGTAAGGTGATGTGAGCAACCCCACCCCCAACCCCACCCCCAACCCCACCCCCAACCTGATAGGTTAGGTTGGTTAGGGTTAGGAATAGGGTTAGGCACAATCGCATCCCCACCCTGACATCTTTTATAGCTCCCACAGAAGAAAAAAGAGCACAGTCCCATATAGTACTTAAAAAAAAGGAACAGATGTAATTTGTAAAAATTTCAGCTGTGCTTAGTGAGAAAGGAGGGAGAATAACAGATTTAAATACAAACTATAGCCCATTGCTTAAACACTGACCAACTGAGTGTGTGGATGGGTGGAGGATGGCTATCTCTATAAGTGATTGGGAACTAGTAATTTGGCTGAGGGTAAGGAGACTTGAGCAACCCCATCCCCACCCCCACCCTGATATCTTTTATAGCTCCCACAGAAGAAGAAAGAGCAGAGTACCAAATAGTACTTAAAAAAAAAAAAAAAAAAAAAAAAAAAGGAACAGATGGACTTTGTAAATGTTTCAGCTGTGCTTAGTGAGAAAGGAGGGAGAATAACAGATTTAAATACAAACTATAGCCCATAGCTTAAACACGGACCGACTGAGTGAGTGTGTGGATGGGTGGAGGATGGCTATCTCTATAAGTGATTGGGAACTAGTAATCTGGCTCAGGGTAAGGTGATGTGAGCAACCCCACCCCCAACCCCACCCCCAACCTGATAGGTTAGGTTGGTTAGGGTTAGGAATAGGGTTAGGCACAATCGCATCCCCACCCTGACATCTTTTATAGCTCCCACAGAAGAAAAAAGAGCACAGTCCCATATAGTACTTAAAAAAAAGGAACAGATGTAATTTGTAAAAATTTCAGCTGTGCTTAGTGAGAAAGGAGGGAGAATAACAGATTTAAATACAAACTATAGCCCATTGCTTAAACACTGACCAACTGAGTGAGTGGATGGGTGGGTGATAGCTATCTCTATAAGTGATTGGGAACTAGTAATCTGGCTCAGGGTAAGGTGATGTGAGCAACCCCACCCCCAACCCCACCCCCAACCTGATAGGTTAGGTTGGTTAGGGTTAGGAATAGGGTTAGGCACAATCGCATCCCCACCCTGACATCTTTTATAGCTCCCACAGAAGAAAAAAGAGCACAGTCCCATATAGTACTTAATTTGGCTGAGGGTAAGGAGACTTGAGCAACCCCATCCCCACCCCCACCCCCACCCCCACCCCCACCCTGATATCTTTTATAGCTCCCACAGAAGAAGAAAGAGCAGAGTACCATATAGTACTTAAAAAAAAAAAAAAAAAAAAAAAAAAAGGAACAGATGGACTTTGTAAATGTTTCAGCTGTGCTTAGTGAGAAAGGAGGGAGAATAACAGATTTAAAGACAAACTAGAGCCCATAGCTTAAACACGGACCGACTGAGTGAGTGTGTGGATGGGTGGAGGATGGCTATCTCTATAAGTGATTGGGAACTAGTAATCTGGCTCAGGGTAAGGTGATGTGAGCAACCCCACCCCCAACCCCACCCCCAACCTGATAGGTTAGGTTGGTTAGGGTTAGGAATAGGGTTAGGCACAATTGCATCCCCACCCTGACATCTTTTATAGCTCCCACAGAAGAAAAAAGAGCACAGTCCCATATAGTACTTAAAAAAAAGGAACAGATGTACTTTGTAAATGTTTCAGCTGTGCTTAGTGAGAAAGGAGGGAGAATAACAGATTTAAATACAAACTATAGCCCATAGCTTAAACACGGACCGACTGAGTGAGTGTGTGGATGGGTGGAGGATGGCTATCTCTACAAGTGATTGGGAACTAGTAATCTGGCTCAGGGTAAGGTGATGTGAGCAACCCCACCCCCAACCCCACCCCCAACCCCACCCCCAACCTGATAGGTTAGGTTGGTTAGGGTTAGGAATAGGGTTAGGCACAATCGCATCCCCACCCTGACATCTTTTATAGCTCCCACAGAAGAAAAAAGAGCACAGTCCCATATAGTACTTAAAAAAAAGGAACAGATGTAATTTGTAAAAATTTCAGCTGTGCTTAGTGAGAAAGGAGGGAGAATAACAGATTTAAATACAAACTATAGCCCATTGCTTAAACACTGACCAACTGAGTGTGTGGATGGGTGGAGGATGGCTATCTCTATAAGTGATTGGGAACTAGTAATTTGGCTGAGGGTAAGGAGACTTGAGCAACCCCATCCCCACCCCCACCCTGATATCTTTTATAGCTCCCACAGAAGAAGAAAGAGCAGAGTACCAAATAGTACTTAAAAAAAAAAAAAAAAAAAAAAAAAAAAGGAACAGATGGACTTTGTAAATGTTTCAGCTGTGCTTAGTGAGAAAGGAGGGAGAATAACAGATTTAAATACAAACTATAGCCCATAGCTTAAACACGGACCGACTGAGTGAGTGTGTGGATGGGTGGAGGATGGCTATCTCTATAAGTGATTGGGAACTAGTAATCTGGCTCAGGGTAAGGTGATGTGAGCAACCCCACCCCCAACCCCACCCCCAACCTGATAGGTTAGGTTGGTTAGGGTTAGGAATAGGGTTAGGCACAATCGCATCCCCACCCTGACATCTTTTATAGCTCCCACAGAAGAAAAAAGAGCACAGTCCCATATAGTACTTAAAAAAAAGGAACAGATGTAATTTGTAAAAATTTCAGCTGTGCTTAGTGAGAAAGGAGGGAGAATAACAGATTTAAATACAAACTATAGCCCATTGCTTAAACACTGACCAACTGAGTGAGTGGATGGGTGGGTGATAGCTATCTCTATAAGTGATTGGGAACTAGTAATCTGGCTCAGGGTAAGGTGATGTGAGCAACCCCACCCCCAACCCCACCCCCAACCTGATAGGTTAGGTTGGTTAGGGTTAGGAATAGGGTTAGGCACAATCGCATCCCCACCCTGACATCTTTTATAGCTCCCACAGAAGAAAAAAGAGCACAGTCCCATATAGTACTTAATTTGGCTGAGGGTAAGGAGACTTGAGCAACCCCATCCCCACCCCCACCCCCACCCTGATATCTTTTATAGCTCCCACAGAAGAAGAAAGAGCAGAGTACCATATAGTACTTAAAAAAAAAAAAAAAAAAAAAAAAAAAGGAACAGATGGACTTTGTAAATGTTTCAGCTGTGCTTAGTGAGAAAGGAGGGAGAATAACAGATTTAAAGACAAACTATAGCCCATAGCTTAAACACGGACCGACTGAGTGAGTGTGTGGATGGGTGGAGGATGGCTATCTCTATAAGTGATTGGGAACTAGTAATCTGGCTCAGGGTAAGGTGATGTGAGCAACCCCACCCCCAACCCCACCCCCAACCTGATAGGTTAGGTTGGTTAGGGTTAGGAATAGGGTTAGGCACAATTGCATCCCCACCCTGACATCTTTTATAGCTCCCACAGAAGAAAAAAGAGCACAGTCCCATATAGTACTTAAAAAAAAGGAACAGATGTACTTTGTAAATGTTTCAGCTGTGCTTAGTGAGAAAGGAGGGAGAATAACAGATTTAAATACAAACTATAGCCCATAGCTTAAACACGGACCGACTGAGTGAGTGTGTGGATGGGTGGAGGATGGCTATCTCTACAAGTGATTGGGAACTAGTAATCTGGCTCAGGGTAAGGTGATGTGAGCAACCCCACCCCCAACCCCACCCCCAACCCCACCCCCAACCTGATAGGTTAGGTTGGTTAGGGTTAGGAATAGGGTTAGGCACAATCGCATCCCCACCCTGACATCTTTTATAGCTCCCACAGAAGAAAAAAGAGCACAGTCCCATATAGTACTTAAAAAAAAGGAACAGATGTAATTTGTAAAAATTTCAGCTGTGCTTAGTGAGAAAGGAGGGAGAATAACAGATTTAAATACAAACTATAGCCCATTGCTTAAACACTGACCAACTGAGTGTGTGGATGGGTGGAGGATGGCTATCTCTATAAGTGATTGGGAACTAGTAATTTGGCTGAGGGTAAGGAGACTTGAGCAACCCCATCCCCACCCCCACCCTGATATCTTTTATAGCTCCCACAGAAGAAGAAAGAGCAGAGTACCAAATAGTACTTAAAAAAAAAAAAAAAAAAAAAAAAAAAAAAAGGAACAGATGGACTTTGTAAATGTTTCAGCTGTGCTTAGTGAGAAAGGAGGGAGAATAACAGATTTAAATACAAACTATAGCCCATAGCTTAAACACGGACCGACTGAGTGAGTGTGTGGATGGGTGGAGGATGGCTATCTCTATAAGTGATTGGGAACTAGTAATCTGGCTCAGGGTAAGGTGATGTGAGCAACCCCACCCCCAACCCCACCCCCAACCTGATAGGTTAGGTTGGTTAGGGTTAGGAATAGGGTTAGGCACAATCGCATCCCCACCCTGACATCTTTTATAGCTCCCACAGAAGAAAAAAGAGCACAGTCCCATATAGTACTTAAAAAAAAGGAACAGATGTAATTTGTAAAAATTTCAGCTGTGCTTAGTGAGAAAGGAGGGAGAATAACAGATTTAAATACAAACTATAGCCCATTGCTTAAACACTGACCAACTGAGTGAGTGGATGGGTGGGTGATAGCTATCTCTATAAGTGATTGGGAACTAGTAATCTGGCTCAGGGTAAGGTGATGTGAGCAACCCCACCCCCAACCCCACCCCCAACCTGATAGGTTAGGTTGGTTAGGGTTAGGAATAGGGTTAGGCACAATCGCATCCCCACCCTGACATCTTTTATAGCTCCCACAGAAGAAAAAAGAGCACAGTCCCATATAGTACTTAATTTGGCTGAGGGTAAGGAGACTTGAGCAACCCCATCCCCACCCCCACCCCCACCCCCACCCTGATATCTTTTATAGCTCCCACAGAAGAAGAAAGAGCAGAGTACCATATAGTACTTAAAAAAAAAAAAAAAAAAAAAAAAAAAGGAACAGATGGACTTTGTAAATGTTTCAGCTGTGCTTAGTGAGAAAGGAGGGAGAATAACAGATTTAAAGACAAACTAGAGCCCATAGCTTAAACACGGACCGACTGAGTGAGTGTGTGGATGGGTGGAGGATGGCTATCTCTATAAGTGATTGGGAACTAGTAATCTGGCTCAGGGTAAGGTGATGTGAGCAACCCCACCCCCAACCCCACCCCCAACCTGATAGGTTAGGTTGGTTAGGGTTAGGAATAGGGTTAGGCACAATTGCATCCCCACCCTGACATCTTTTATAGCTCCCACAGAAGAAAAAAGAGCACAGTCCCATATAGTACTTAAAAAAAAGGAACAGATGTACTTTGTAAATGTTTCAGCTGTGCTTAGTGAGAAAGGAGGGAGAATAACAGATTTAAATACAAACTATAGCCCATAGCTTAAACACGGACCGACTGAGTGAGTGTGTGGATGGGTGGAGGATGGCTATCTCTACAAGTGATTGGGAACTAGTAATCTGGCTCAGGGTAAGGTGATGTGAGCAACCCCACCCCCAACCCCACCCCCAACCCCACCCCCAACCTGATAGGTTAGGTTGGTTAGGGTTAGGAATAGGGTTAGGCACAATCGCATCCCCACCCTGACATCTTTTATAGCTCCCACAGAAGAAAAAAGAGCACAGTCCCATATAGTACTTAAAAAAAAGGAACAGATGTAATTTGTAAAAATTTCAGCTGTGCTTAGTGAGAAAGGAGGGAGAATAACAGATTTAAATACAAACTATAGCCCATTGCTTAAACACTGACCAACTGAGTGTGTGGATGGGTGGAGGATGGCTATCTCTATAAGTGATTGGGAACTAGTAATTTGGCTGAGGGTAAGGAGACTTGAGCAACCCCATCCCCACCCCCACCCTGATATCTTTTATAGCTCCCACAGAAGAAGAAAGAGCAGAGTACCAAATAGTACTTAAAAAAAAAAAAAAAAAAAAAAAAAAAAAGGAACAGATGGACTTTGTAAATGTTTCAGCTGTGCTTAGTGAGAAAGGAGGGAGAATAACAGATTTAAATACAAACTATAGCCCATAGCTTAAACACGGACCGACTGAGTGAGTGTGTGGATGGGTGGGGGATGGCTATCTCTATAAGTGATTGGGAACTAGTAATCTGGCTCAGGGTAAGGTGATGTGAGCAACCCCACCCCCAACCCCACCCCCAACCTGATAGGTTAGGTTGGTTAGGGTTAGGAATAGGGTTAGGCACAATCGCATCCCCACCCTGACATCTTTTATAGCTCCCACAGAAGAAAAAAGAGCACAGTCCCATATAGTACTTAAAAAAAAGGAACAGATGTAATTTGTAAAAATTTCAGCTGTGCTTAGTGAGAAAGGAGGGAGAATAACAGATTTAAATACAAACTATAGCCCATTGCTTAAACACTGACCAACTGAGTGAGTGGATGGGTGGGTGATAGCTATCTCTATAAGTGATTGGGAACTAGTAATCTGGCTCAGGGTAAGGTGATGTGAGCAACCCCACCCCCAACCCCACCCCCAACCCCACCCCCAACCTGATAGGTTAGGTTGGTTAGGGTTAGGAATAGGGTTAGGCACAATCGCATCCCCACCCTGACATCTTTTATAGCTCCCACAGAAGAAAAAAGAGCACAGTCCCATATAGTACTTAATTTGGCTGAGGGTAAGGAGACTTGAGCAACCCCATCCCCACCCCCACCCCCACCCCCACCCCCACCCTGATATCTTTTATAGCTCCCACAGAAGAAGAAAGAGCAGAGTACCATATAGTACTTAAAAAAAAAAAAAAAAAAAAAAAAAAAAGGAACAGATGGACTTTGTAAATGTTTCAGCTGTGCTTAGTGAGAAAGGAGGGAGAATAACAGATTTAAAGACAAACTAGAGCCCATAGCTTAAACACGGACCGACTGAGTGAGTGTGTGGATGGGTGGAGGATGGCTATCTCTATAAGTGATTGGGAACTAGTAATCTGGCTCAGGGTAAGGTGATGTGAGCAACCCCACCCCCAACCCCACCCCCAACCTGATAGGTTAGGTTGGTTAGGGTTAGGAATAGGGTTAGGCACAATTGCATCCCCACCCTGACATCTTTTATAGCTCCCACAGAAGAAAAAAGAGCACAGTCCCATATAGTACTTAAAAAAAAGGAACAGATGTACTTTGTAAATGTTTCAGCTGTGCTTAGTGAGAAAGGAGGGAGAATAACAGATTTAAATACAAACTATAGCCCATAGCTTAAACACGGACCGACTGAGTGAGTGTGTGGATGGGTGGAGGATGGCTATCTCTACAAGTGATTGGGAACTAGTAATCTGGCTCAGGGTAAGGTGATGTGAGCAACCCCACCCCCAACCCCACCCCCAACCCCACCCCCAACCTGATAGGTTAGGTTGGTTAGGGTTAGGAATAGGGTTAGGCACAATCGCATCCCCACCCTGACATCTTTTATAGCTCCCACAGAAGAAAAAAGAGCACAGTCCCATATAGTACTTAAAAAAAAGGAACAGATGTAATTTGTAAAAATTTCAGCTGTGCTTAGTGAGAAAGGAGGGAGAATAACAGATTTAAATACAAACTATAGCCCATTGCTTAAACACTGACCAACTGAGTGTGTGGATGGGTGGAGGATGGCTATCTCTATAAGTGATTGGGAACTAGTAATTTGGCTGAGGGTAAGGAGACTTGAGCAACCCCATCCCCACCCCCACCCTGATATCTTTTATAGCTCCCACAGAAGAAGAAAGAGCAGAGTACCAAATAGTACTTAAAAAAAAAAAAAAAAAAAAAAAAAAAAGGAACAGATGGACTTTGTAAATGTTTCAGCTGTGCTTAGTGAGAAAGGAGGGAGAATAACAGATTTAAATACAAACTATAGCCCATAGCTTAAACACGGACCGACTGAGTGAGTGTGTGGATGGGTGGGGGATGGCTATCTCTATAAGTGATTGGGAACTAGTAATCTGGCTCAGGGTAAGGTGATGTGAGCAACCCCACCCCCAACCCCACCCCCAACCTGATAGGTTAGGTTGGTTAGGGTTAGGAATAGGGTTAGGCACAATCGCATCCCCACCCTGACATCTTTTATAGCTCCCACAGAAGAAAAAAGAGCACAGTCCCATATAGTACTTAAAAAAAAGGAACAGATGTAATTTGTAAAAATTTCAGCTGTGCTTAGTGAGAAAGGAGGGAGAATAACAGATTTAAATACAAACTATAGCCCATTGCTTAAACACTGACCAACTGAGTGAGTGGATGGGTGGGTGATAGCTATCTCTATAAGTGATTGGGAACTAGTAATCTGGCTCAGGGTAAGGTGATGTGAGCAACCCCACCCCCAACCCCACCCCCAACCTGATAGGTTAGGTTGGTTAGGGTTAGGAATAGGGTTAGGCACAATCGCATCCCCACCCTGACATCTTTTATAGCTCCCACAGAAGAAAAAAGAGCACAGTCCCATATAGTACTTAATTTGGCTGAGGGTAAGGAGACTTGAGCAACCCCATCCCCACCCCCACCCCCACCCCCACCCCCACCCCCACCCTGATATCTTTTATAGCTCCCACAGAAGAAGAAAGAGCAGAGTACCATATAGTACTTAAAAAAAAAAAAAAAAAAAAAAAAAAAAGGAACAGATGGACTTTGTAAATGTTTCAGCTGTGCTTAGTGAGAAAGGAGGGAGAATAACAGATTTAAAGACAAACTAGAGCCCATAGCTTAAACACGGACCGACTGAGTGAGTGTGTGGATGGGTGGAGGATGGCTATCTCTATAAGTGATTGGGAACTAGTAATCTGGCTCAGGGTAAGGTGATGTGAGCAACCCCACCCCCAACCCCACCCCCAACCTGATAGGTTAGGTTGGTTAGGGTTAGGAATAGGGTTAGGCACAATTGCATCCCCACCCTGACATCTTTTATAGCTCCCACAGAAGAAAAAAGAGCACAGTCCCATATAGTACTTAAAAAAAAGGAACAGATGTACTTTGTAAATGTTTCAGCTGTGCTTAGTGAGAAAGGAGGGAGAATAACAGATTTAAATACAAACTATAGCCCATAGCTTAAACACGGACCGACTGAGTGAGTGTGTGGATGGGTGGAGGATGGCTATCTCTACAAGTGATTGGGAACTAGTAATCTGGCTCAGGGTAAGGTGATGTGAGCAACCCCACCCCCAACCCCACCCCCAACCCCACCCCCAACCTGATAGGTTAGGTTGGTTAGGGTTAGGAATAGGGTTAGGCACAATCGCATCCCCACCCTGACATCTTTTATAGCTCCCACAGAAGAAAAAAGAGCACAGTCCCATATAGTACTTAAAAAAAAGGAACAGATGTAATTTGTAAAAATTTCAGCTGTGCTTAGTGAGAAAGGAGGGAGAATAACAGATTTAAATACAAACTATAGCCCATTGCTTAAACACTGACCAACTGAGTGTGTGGATGGGTGGAGGATGGCTATCTCTATAAGTGATTGGGAACTAGTAATTTGGCTGAGGGTAAGGAGACTTGAGCAACCCCATCCCCACCCCCACCCTGATATCTTTTATAGCTCCCACAGAAGAAGAAAGAGCAGAGTACCATATAGTACTTAAAAAAAAAAAAAAAAAAAAAAAAAAAAAGGAACAGATGGACTTTGTAAATGTTTCAGCTGTGCTTAGTGAGAAAGGAGGGAGAATAACAGATTTAAATACAAACTATAGCCCATAGCTTAAACACGGACCGACTGAGTGAGTGTGTGGATGGGTGGGGGATGGCTATCTCTATAAGTGATTGGGAACTAGTAATCTGGCTCAGGGTAAGGTGATGTGAGCAACCCCACCCCCAACCCCACCCCCAACCTGATAGGTTAGGTTGGTTAGGGTTAGGAATAGGGTTAGGCACAATCGCATCCCCACCCTGACATCTTTTATAGCTCCCACAGAAGAAAAAAGAGCACAGTCCCATATAGTACTTAAAAAAAAGGAACAGATGTAATTTGTAAAAATTTCAGCTGTGCTTAGTGAGAAAGGAGGGAGAATAACAGATTTAAATACAAACTATAGCCCATTGCTTAAACACTGACCAACTGAGTGAGTGGATGGGTGGGTGATAGCTATCTCTATAAGTGATTGGGAACTAGTAATTTGGCTGAGGGTAAGGAGACTTGAGCAACCCCACCCCCACCCCCACCCCCACCCCCACCCTGATATCTTTTATAGCTCCCACAGAAGAAGAAAGAGCAGAGTACCATATAGTACTTAAAAAAAAAAAAAAAAAAAAAAAAAAAAGGAACAGATGTACTTTGTAAATGTTTCAGCTGTGCTTAGTGAGAAAGGAGGGAGAATAACAGATTTAAAGACAAACTAGAGCCCATAGCTTAAACACGGACCGACTGAGTGAGTGTGTGGATGGGTGGAGGATGGCTATCTCTATAAGTGATTGGGAACTAGTAATCTGGCTCAGGGTAAGGTGATGTGAGCAACCCCACCCCCAACCCCACCCCCAACCTGATAGGTTAGGTTGGTTAGGGTTAGGAATAGGGTTAGGCACAATTGCATCCCCACCCTGACATCTTTTATAGCTCCCACAGAAGAAAAAAGAGCACAGTCCCATATAGTACTTAAAAAAAAGGAACAGATGTACTTTGTAAATGTTTCAGCTGTGCTTAGTGAGAAAGGAGGGAGAATAACAGATTTAAATACAAACTATAGCCCATAGCTTAAACACGGACCGACTGAGTGAGTGTGTGGATGGGTGGAGGATGGCTATCTCTATAAGTGATTGGGAACTAGTAATCTGGCTCAGGGTAAGGTGATGTGAGCAACCCCACCCCCAACCCCACCCCCAACCTGATAGGTTAGGTTGGTTAGGGTTAGGAATAGGGTTAGGCACAATTGCATCCCCACCCTGACATCTTTTATAGCTCCCACAGAAGAAAAAAGAGCACAGTCCCATATAGTACTTAAAAAAAAGGAACAGATGTACTTTGTAAATGTTTCAGCTGTGCTTAGTGAGAAAGGAGGGAGAATAACAGATTTAAATACAAACTATAGCCCATTGCTTAAACACTGACCAACTGAGTGAGTGGATGGGTGGGTGATAGCTATCTCTACAAGTGATTGGGAACTAGTAATTTGGCTGAGGGTAAGGAGACTTGAGCAACCCCATCCCCACCCTGATATCTTTTATATCTTTTAAACACGGACCGACTGAGTGAGTGTGTGGATGGGTGGAGGATGGCTATCTCTATAAGTGATTGGGAACTAGTAATTTGGCTGAGGGTAAGGAGACTTGAGCAACCCCACCCCCACCCCCACCCTGATATCTTTTATAGCTCCCACAGAAGAAAAAAGAGCACAGTCCCATATAGTACTTAAAAAAAAGGAACAGATGTACTTTGTAAATGTTTCAGCTGTGCTTAGTGAGAAAGGAGGGAGAATAACAGATTTAAATACAAACTATAGCCCATAGCTTAAACACGGACCGACTGAGTGAGTGTGTGGATGGGTGGAGGATGGCTATCTCTATAAGTGATTGGGAACTAGTAATCTGGCTCAGGGTAAGGTGATGTGAGCAACCCCACCCCCAACCCCACCCCCAACCTGATAGGTTAGGTTGGTTAGGGTTAGGAATAGGGTTAGGCACAATCGCATCCCCACCCTGACATCTTTTATAGCTCCCACAGAAGAAAAAAGAGCACAGTCCCATATAGTACTTAAAAAAAAGGAACAGATGTACTTTGTAAATGTTTCAGCTGTGCTTAGTGAGAAAGGAGGGAGAATAACAGATTTAAATACAAACTATAGCCCATAGCTTAAACACGGACCGACTGAGTGAGTGTGTGGATGGGTGGAGGATGGCTATCTCTATAAGTGATTGGGAACTAGTAATCTGGCTCAGGGTAAGGTGATGTGAGCAACCCCATCCCCACCCTGATATCTTTTATAGCTCCCACAGAAGAAGAAAGAGCAGAGTACCATATAGTACTTAAAAAAAAAAAAAAAAAAAAAAAAAAAAGGAACAGATGTACTTTGAAAATGTTTCAGCTGTGCTTAGTGAGAAAGGAGGGAGAATAACAGATTTAAATACAAACTATAGCCCATTGCTTAAACACTGACCAACTGAGTGAGTGGATGGGTGGGTGATAGCTATCTCTATAAGTGATTGGGAACTAGTAATTTGGCTGAGGGTAAGGAGACTTGAGCAACCCCACCCCCACCCCCACCCCCACCCTGATATCTTTTATAGCTCCCACAGAAGAAGAAAGAGCAGAGTACCATATAGTACTTAAAAAAAAGGAACAGATGTAATTTGTAAAAAATTCAGCTGTGCTTAGTGAGAAAGGAGGGAGAATAACAGATTTAAATACAAACTATAGCCCATAGCTTAAACACTGACCGACTGAGTGAGTGAGTGGATGGGTGGGTGATAGCTATCTCTATAAGTGATTGGGAACTAGTAATTTGGCTGAGGGTAAGGAGACTTGAGCAACCCCACCCCCACCCCCACCCCCACCCTGATATCTTTTATAGCTCCCACAGAAGAAGAAAGAGCAGAGTACCATATAGTACTTAAAAAAAAAAAAAAAAAAAAAAAAAAAAAAAAAGGAACAGATGTACTTTGTAAATGTTTCAGCTGTGCTTAGTGAGAAAGGAAGGAGAATAACAGATTTAAATAAAACTATAGCCCATAGGTTAAACACGGACCGACTGAGTGAGTGTGTGGATGGGTGGAGGATGGCTATCTCTATAAGTGATTGGGAACTAGTAATCTGGCTCAGGGTAAGGTGATGTGAGCAACCCCACCCCCAACCCCACCCCCAACCTGATAGGTTAGGTTGGTTAGGGTTAGGAATAGGGTTAGGCACAATCGCATCCCCACCCTGACATCTTTTATAGCTCCCACAGAAGAAAAAAGAGCACAGTCCCATATAGTACTTAAAAAAAAGGAACAGATGTACTTTGTAAATGTTTCAGCTGTGCTTAGTGAGAAAGGAGGGAGAATAACAGATTTAAATACAAACTATAGCCCATAGCTTAAACACGGACCGACTGAGTGAGTGTGTGGATGGGTGGAGGATGGCTATCTCTATAAGTGATTGGGAACTAGTAATCTGGCTCAGGGTAAGGTGATGTGAGCAACCCCATCCCCACCCTGATATCTTTTATAGCTCCCACAGAAGAAGAAAGAGCAGAGTACCATATAGTACTTAAAAAAAAAAAAAAAAAAAAAAAAAAAGGAACAGATGTACTTTGAAAATGTTTCAGCTGTGCTTAGTGAGAAAGGAGGGAGAATAACAGATTTAAATACAAACTATAGCCCATTGCTTAAACACTGACCAACTGAGTGAGTGGATGGGTGGGTGATAGCTATCTCTATAAGTGATTGGGAACTAGTAATTTGGCTGAGGGTAAGGAGACTTGAGCAACCCCATCCCCACCCTGATATCTTTTATAGCTCCCACAGAAGAAGAAAGAGCAGAGTACCATATAGTACTTAAAAAAAAAAAAAAAAAAAAAAAAAAAAAAAAAGGAACAGATGTACTTTGTAAATGTTTCAGCTGTGCTTAGTGAGAAAGGAGGGAGAATAACAGATTTAATGACAAACTAGAGCCCATAGCTTAAACACGGACCGACTGAGTGAGTGTGTGGATGGGTGGAGGATGGCTATCTCTATAAGTGATTGGGAACTAGTAATCTGGCTCAGGGTAAGGTGATGTGAGCAACCCCACCCCCAACCCCACCCCCAACCTGATAGGTTAGGTTGGTTAGGGTTAGGAATAGGGTTAGGCACAATCGCATCCCCACCCTGACATCTTTTATAGCTCCCACAGAAGAAAAAAGAGCACAGTCCCATATAGTACTTAAAAAAAAGGAACAGATGTACTTTGTAAATGTTCCAGCTGTGCTTAGTGAGAAAGGAAGGAGAATAACAGATTTAAATACAAACTATAGCCCATAGCTTAAACACGGACCGACTGAGTGAGTGTGTGGATGGGTGGAGGATGGCTATCTCTATAAGTGATTGGGAACTAGTAATCTGGCTCAGGGTAAGGTGATGTGAGCAACCCCACCCCCAACCCCACCCCCAACCTGATAGGTTAGGTTGGTTAGGGTTAGGAATAGGGTTAGGCACAATCGCATCCCCACCCTGACATCTTTTATAGCTCCCACAGAAGAAAAAAGAGCACAGTCCCATATAGTACTTAAAAAAAAGGAACAGATGTACTTTGTAAATGTTTCAGCTGTGCTTAGTGAGAAAGGAGGGAGAATAACAGATTTAAATACAAACTATAGCCCATAGCTTAAACACGGACCGACTGAGTGAGTGTGTGGATGGGTGGAGGATGGCTATCTCTATAAGTGATTGGGAACTAGTAATCTGGCTCAGGGTAAGGTGATGTGAGCAACCCCATCCCCACCCTGATATCTTTTATAGCTCCCACAGAAGAAGAAAGAGCAGAGTACCATATAGTACTTAAAAAAAAAAAAAAAAAAAAAAAAAAAGGAACAGATGTACTTTGAAAATGTTTCAGCTGTGCTTAGTGAGAAAGGAGGGAGAATAACAGATTTAAATACAAACTATAGCCCATTGCTTAAACACTGACCAACTGAGTGAGTGGATGGGTGGGTGATAGCTATCTCTATAAGTGATTGGGAACTAGTAATTTGGCTGAGGGTAAGGAGACTTGAGCAACCCCATCCCCACCCTGATATCTTTTATAGCTCCCACAGAAGAAGAAAGAGCAGAGTACCATATAGTACTTAAAAAAAAGGAACAGATGTAATTTGTAAAAAATTCAGCTGTGCTTAGTGAGAAAGGAGGGAGAATAACAGATTTAAATACAAACTATAGCCCATAGCTTAAACACTGACCGACTGAGTGAGTGAGTGGATGGGTGGGTGATAGCTATCTCTACAAGTGATTGGGAACTAGTAATTTGGCTGAGGGTAAGGAGACTTGAGCAACCCCACCCCCACCCCCACCCTGATATCTTTTATAGCTCCCACAGAAGAAGAAAGAGCAGAGTACCATATAGTACTTAAAAAAAAAAAAAAAAAAAAAAAAAAAAAAAGGAACAGATGTACTTTGTAAATGTTTCAGCTGTGCTTAGTGAGAAAGGAGGGAGAATAACAGATTTAAATACAAACTATAGCCCATAGCTTAAACACGGACCGACTGAGTGAGTGTGTGGATGGGTGGAGGATGGCTATCTCTATAAGTGATTGGGAACTAGTAATCTGGCTCAGGGTAAGGTGATGTGAGCAACCCCACCCCCAACCCCACCCCCAACCTGATAGGTTAGGTTGGTTAGGGTTAGGAATAGGGTTAGGCACAATCGCATCCCCACCCTGACATCTTTTATAGCTCCCACAGAAGAAAAAAGAGCACAGTCCCATATAGTACTTAAAAAAAAGGAACAGATGTACTTTGTAAATGTTTCAGCTGTGCTTAGTGAGAAAGGAGGGAGAATAACAGATTTAAATACAAACTATAGCCCATAGCTTAAACACGGACCGACTGAGTGAGTGTGTGGATGGGTGGAGGATGGCTATCTCTATAAGTGATTGGGAACTAGTAATCTGGCTCAGGGTAAGGTGATGTGAGCAACCCCACCCCCAACCCCACCCCCAACCTGATAGGTTAGGTTGGTTAGGGTTAGGAATAGGGTTAGGCACAATCGCATCCCCACCCTGACATCTTTTATAGCTCCCACAGAAGAAAAAAGAGCACAGTCCCATATAGTACTTAAAAAAAAGGAACAGATGTACTTTGTAAATGTTTCAGCTGTGCTTAGTGAGAAAGGAAGGAGAATAACAGATTTAAATACAAACTATAGCCCATAGCTTAAACACGGACCGACTGAGTGAGTGTGTGGATGGGTGGAGGATGGCTATCTCTATAAGTGATTGGGAACTAGTAATCTGGCTCAGGGTAAGGTGATGTGAGCAACCCCACCCCCAACCCCACCCCCAACCTGATAGGTTAGGTTGGTTAGGGTTAGGAATAGGGTTAGGCACAATTGCATCCCCACCCTGACATCTTTTATAGCTCCCACAGAAGAAAAAAGAGCACAGTCCCATATAGTACTTAAAAAAAAGGAACAGATGTACTTTGTAAATGTTTCAGCTGTGCTTAGTGAGAAAGGAGGGAGAATAACAGATTTAAATACAAACTATAGCCCATAGCTTAAACACGGACCGACTGAGTGAGTGTGTGGACGGGTGGAGGATGGCTATCTCTACAAGTGATTGGGAACTAGTAATCTGGCTCAGGGTAAGGTGATGTGAGCAACCCCACCCCCAACCCCACCCCCAACCCCACCCCCAACCTGATAGGTTAGGTTGGTTAGGGTTAGGAATAGGGTTAGGCACAATCGCATCCCCACCCTGACATCTTTTATAGCTCCCACAGAAGAAAAAAGAGCACAGTCCCATATAGTACTTAAAAAAAAGGAACAGATGTAATTTGTAAAAATTTCAGCTGTGCTTAGTGAGAAAGGAGGGAGAATAACAGATTTAAATACAAACTATAGCCCATTGCTTAAACACTGACCAACTGAGTGTGTGGATGGGTGGAGGATGGCTATCTCTATAAGTGATTGGGAACTAGTAATTTGGCTGAGGGTAAGGAGACTTGAGCAACCCCATCCCCACCCCCACCCTGATATCTTTTATAGCTCCCACAGAAGAAGAAAGAGCAGAGTACCATATAGTACTTAAAAAAAAAAAAAAAAAAAAAAAAAAAAGGAACAGATGGACTTTGTAAATGTTTCAGCTGTGCTTAGTGAGAAAGGAGGGAGAATAACAGATTTAAATACAAACTATAGCCCATAGCTTAAACACGGACCGACTGAGTGAGTGTGTGGATGGGTGGGGGATGGCTATCTCTATAAGTGATTGGGAACTAGTAATCTGGCTCAGGGTAAGGTGATGTGAGCAACCCCACCCCCAACCCCACCCCCAACCTGATAGGTTAGGTTGGTTAGGGTTAGGAATAGGGTTAGGCACAATCGCATCCCCACCCTGACATCTTTTATAGCTCCCACAGAAGAAAAAAGAGCACAGTCCCATATAGTACTTAAAAAAAAGGAACAGATGTAATTTGTAAAAATTTCAGCTGTGCTTAGTGAGAAAGGAGGGAGAATAACAGATTTAAATACAAACTATAGCCCATTGCTTAAACACTGACCAACTGAGTGAGTGGATGGGTGGGTGATAGCTATCTCTATAAGTGATTGGGAACTAGTAATTTGGCTGAGGGTAAGGAGACTTGAGCAACCCCACCCCCACCCCCACCCCCACCCTGATATCTTTTATAGCTCCCACAGAAGAAGAAAGAGCAGAGTACCATATAGTACTTAAAAAAAAAAAAAAAAAAAAAAAAAAAAAAAGGAACAGATGTACTTTGTAAATGTTTCAGCTGTGCTTAGTGAGAAAGGAGGGAGAATAACAGATTTAAATACAAACTATAGCCCATAGCTTAAACACGGACCGACTGAGTGAGTGTGTGGATGGGTGGAGGATGGCTATCTCTATAAGTGATTGGGAACTAGTAATCTGGCTCAGGGTAAGGTGATGTGAGCAACCCCACCCCCAACCCCACCCCCAACCTGATAGGTTAGGTTGGTTAGGGTTAGGAATAGGGTTAGGCACAATCGCATCCCCACCCTGACATCTTTTATAGCTCCCACAGAAGAAAAAAGAGCACAGTCCCATATAGTACTTAAAAAAAAGGAACAGATGTACTTTGTAAATGTTTCAGCTGTGCTTAGTGAGAAAGGAGGGAGAATAACAGATTTAAATACAAACTATAGCCCATAGCTTAAACACGGACCGACTGAGTGAGTGTGTGGATGGGTGGAGGATGGCTATCTCTATAAGTGATTGGGAACTAGTAATCTGGCTCAGGGTAAGGTGATGTGAGCAACCCCACCCCCAACCCCACCCCCAACCTGATAGGTTAGGTTGGTTAGGGTTAGGAATAGGGTTAGGCACAATCGCATCCCCACCCTGACATCTTTTATAGCTCCCACAGAAGAAAAAAGAGCACAGTCCCATATAGTACTTAAAAAAAAGGAACAGATGTACTTTGTAAATGTTTCAGCTGTGCTTAGTGAGAAAGGAAGGAGAATAACAGATTTAAATACAAACTATAGCCCATAGCTTAAACACGGACCGACTGAGTGAGTGTGTGGATGGGTGGAGGATGGCTATCTCTATAAGTGATTGGGAACTAGTAATCTGGCTCAGGGTAAGGTGATGTGAGCAACCCCACCCCCAACCCCACCCCCAACCTGATAGGTTAGGTTGGTTAGGGTTAGGAATAGGGTTAGGCACAATTGCATCCCCACCCTGACATCTTTTATAGCTCCCACAGAAGAAAAAAGAGCACAGTCCCATATAGTACTTAAAAAAAAGGAACAGATGTACTTTGTAAATGTTTCAGCTGTGCTTAGTGAGAAAGGAGGGAGAATAACAGATTTAAATACAAACTATAGCCCATAGCTTAAACACGGACCGACTGAGTGAGTGTGTGGACGGGTGGAGGATGGCTATCTCTACAAGTGATTGGGAACTAGTAATCTGGCTCAGGGTAAGGTGATGTGAGCAACCCCACCCCCAACCCCACCCCCAACCCCACCCCCAACCTGATAGGTTAGGTTGGTTAGGGTTAGGAATAGGGTTAGGCACAATCGCATCCCCACCCTGACATCTTTTATAGCTCCCACAGAAGAAAAAAGAGCACAGTCCCATATAGTACTTAAAAAAAAGGAACAGATGTAATTTGTAAAAATTTCAGCTGTGCTTAGTGAGAAAGGAGGGAGAATAACAGATTTAAATACAAACTATAGCCCATTGCTTAAACACTGACCAACTGAGTGTGTGGATGGGTGGAGGATGGCTATCTCTATAAGTGATTGGGAACTAGTAATTTGGCTGAGGGTAAGGAGACTTGAGCAACCCCATCCCCACCCCCACCCTGATATCTTTTATAGCTCCCACAGAAGAAGAAAGAGCAGAGTACCATATAGTACTTAAAAAAAAAAAAAAAAAAAAAAAAAAAAGGAACAGATGGACTTTGTAAATGTTTCAGCTGTGCTTAGTGAGAAAGGAGGGAGAATAACAGATTTAAATACAAACTATAGCCCATAGCTTAAACACGGACCGACTGAGTGAGTGTGTGGATGGGTGGGGGATGGCTATCTCTATAAGTGATTGGGAACTAGTAATCTGGCTCAGGGTAAGGTGATGTGAGCAACCCCACCCCCAACCCCACCCCCAACCTGATAGGTTAGGTTGGTTAGGGTTAGGAATAGGGTTAGGCACAATCGCATCCCCACCCTGACATCTTTTATAGCTCCCACAGAAGAAAAAAGAGCACAGTCCCATATAGTACTTAAAAAAAAGGAACAGATGTAATTTGTAAAAATTTCAGCTGTGCTTAGTGAGAAAGGAGGGAGAATAACAGATTTAAATACAAACTATAGCCCATTGCTTAAACACTGACCAACTGAGTGAGTGGATGGGTGGGTGATAGCTATCTCTATAAGTGATTGGGAACTAGTAATTTGGCTGAGGGTAAGGAGACTTGAGCAACCCCACCCCCACCCCCACCCCCACCCTGATATCTTTTATAGCTCCCACAGAAGAAGAAAGAGCAGAGTACCATATAGTACTTAAAAAAAAAAAAAAAAAAAAAAAAAAAAAAAGGAACAGATGTACTTTGTAAATGTTTCAGCTGTGCTTAGTGAGAAAGGAGGGAGAATAACAGATTTAAAGACAAACTAGAGCCCATAGCTTAAACACGGACCGACTGAGTGAGTGTGTGGATGGGTGGAGGATGGCTATCTCTATAAGTGATTGGGAACTAGTAATCTGGCTCAGGGTAAGGTGATGTGAGCAACCCCACCCCCAACCCCACCCCCAACCTGATAGGTTAGGTTGGTTAGGGTTAGGAATAGGGTTAGGCACAATTGCATCCCCACCCTGACATCTTTTATAGCTCCCACAGAAGAAAAAAGAGCACAGTCCCATATAGTACTTAAAAAAAAGGAACAGATGTACTTTGTAAATGTTTCAGCTGTGCTTAGTGAGAAAGGAGGGAGAATAACAGATTTAAATACAAACTATAGCCCATAGCTTAAACACGGACCGACTGAGTGAGTGTGTGGATGGGTGGAGGATGGCTATCTCTATAAGTGATTGGGAACTAGTAATCTGGCTCAGGGTAAGGTGATGTGAGCAACCCCACCCCCAACCCCACCCCCAACCTGATAGGTTAGGTTGGTTAGGGTTAGGAATAGGGTTAGGCACAATTGCATCCCCACCCTGACATCTTTTATAGCTCCCACAGAAGAAAAAAGAGCACAGTCCCATATAGTACTTAAAAAAAAGGAACAGATGTACTTTGTAAATGTTTCAGCTGTGCTTAGTGAGAAAGGAGGGAGAATAACAGATTTAAATACAAACTATAGCCCATTGCTTAAACACTGACCAACTGAGTGAGTGGATGGGTGGGTGATAGCTATCTCTACAAGTGATTGGGAACTAGTAATTTGGCTGAGGGTAAGGAGACTTGAGCAACCCCATCCCCACCCTGATATCTTTTATAGCTCCCACAGAAGAAGAAAGAGCAGAGTACCATATAGTACTTAAAAAAAAAAAAAAAAAAAAAAAAAAAAAAAAAAAAGGAACAGATGTACTTTGTAAATGTTTCAGCTGTGCTTAGTGAGAAAGGAGGGAGAATAACAGATTTAAATACAAACTATAGCCCATAGCTTAAACACGGACCGACTGAGTGAGTGTGTGGATGGGTGGAGGATGGCTATCTCTATAAGTGATTGGGAACTAGTAATCTGGCTCAGGGTAAGGTGATGTGAGCAACCCCACCCCCAACCCCACCCCCAACCTGATAGGTTAGGTTGGTTAGGGTTAGGAATAGGGTTAGGCACAATCGCATCCCCACCCTGACATCTTTTATAGCTCCCACAGAAGAAAAAAGAGCACAGTCCCATATAGTACTTAAAAAAAAGGAACAGATGTACTTTGTAAATGTTTCAGCTGTGCTTAGTGAGAAAGGAAGGAGAATAACAGATTTAAATACAAACTATAGCCCATAGCTTAAACACGGACCGACTGAGTGAGTGTGTGGATGGGTGGAGGATGGCTATCTCTATAAGTGATTGGGAACTAGTAATCTGGCTCAGGGTAAGGTGATGTGAGCAACCCCATCCCCACCCTGATATCTTTTATAGCTCCCACAGAAGAAGAAAGAGCAGAGTACCATATAGTACTTAAAAAAAAAAAAAAAAAAAAAAAAAAAAAGGAACAGATGTACTTTGTAAATGTTTCAGCTGTGCTTAGTGAGAAAGGAGGGAGAATAACAGATTTAAAGACAAACTAGAGCCCATAGCTTAAACACGGACCGACTGAGTGAGTGTGTGGATGGGTGGAGGATGGCTATCTCTATAAGTGATTGGGAACTAGTAATCTGGCTCAGGGTAAGGTGATGTGAGCAACCCCACCCCCAACCCCACCCCCAACCTGATAGGTTAGGTTGGTTAGGGTTAGGAATAGGGTTAGGCACAATCGCATCCCCACCCTGACATCTTTTATAGCTCCCACAGAAGAAAAAAGAGCACAGTCCCATATAGTACTTAAAAAAAAGGAACAGATGTAATTTGTAAAAAATTCAGCTGTGCTTAGTGAGAAAGGAGGGAGAATAACAGATTTAAATACAAACTATAGCCCATAGCTTAAACACTGACCGACTGAGTGAGTGAGTGGATGGGTGGGTGATAGCTATCTCTACAAGTGATTGGGAACTAGTAATTTGGCTGAGGGTAAGGAGACTTGAGCAACCCCACCCCCACCCCCACCCCCACCCTGATATCTTTTATAGCTCCCACAGAAGAAGAAAGAGCAGAGTACCATATAGTACTTAAAAAAAAGGAACAGATGTACTTTGTAAATGTTTCAGCTGTGCTTAGTGAGAAAGGAGGGAGAATAACAGATTTAAATACAAACTATAGCCCATAGCTTAAACACGGACCGACTGAGTGAGTGTGTGGATGGGTGGAGGATGGCTATCTCTATAAGTGATTGGGAACTAGTAATCTGGCTCAGGGTAAGGTGATGTGAGCAACCCCATCCCCACCCTGACATCTTTTATAGCTCCCACAGAAGAAAAAAGAGCACAGTCCCATATAGTACTTAAAAAAAAGGAACAGATGTACTTTGTAAATGTTTCAGCTGTGCTTAGTGAGAAAGGAAGGAGAATAACAGATTTAAATACAAACTATAGCCCATAGCTTAAACACGGACCGACTGAGTGAGTGTGTGGATGGGTGGAGGATGGCTATCTCTATAAGTGATTGGGAACTAGTAATCTGGCTCAGGGTAAGGTGATGTGAGCAACCCCATCCCCACCCTGATATCTTTTATAGCTCCCACAGAAGAAGAAAGAGCAGAGTACCATATAGTACTTAAAAAAAAAAAAAAAAAAAAAAAAAAAAAGGAACAGATGTACTTTGTAAATGTTTCAGCTGTGCTTAGTGAGAAAGGAGGGAGAATAACAGATTTAAAGACAAACTAGAGCCCATAGCTTAAACACGGACCGACTGAGTGAGTGTGTGGATGGGTGGAGGATGGCTATCTCTATAAGTGATTGGGAACTAGTAATCTGGCTCAGGGTAAGGTGATGTGAGCAACCCCACCCCCAACCCCACCCCCAACCTGATAGGTTAGGTTGGTTAGGGTTAGGAATAGGGTTAGGCACAATCGCATCCCCACCCTGACATCTTTTATAGCTCCCACAGAAGAAAAAAGAGCACAGTCCCATATAGTACTTAAAAAAAAGGAACAGATGTAATTTGTAAAAAATTCAGCTGTGCTTAGTGAGAAAGGAGGGAGAATAACAGATTTAAATACAAACTATAGCCCATAGCTTAAACACTGACCGACTGAGTGAGTGAGTGGATGGGTGGGTGATAGCTATCTCTACAAGTGATTGGGAACTAGTAATTTGGCTGAGGGTAAGGAGACTTGAGCAACCCCACCCCCACCCCCACCCCCACCCTGATATCTTTTATAGCTCCCACAGAAGAAGAAAGAGCAGAGTACCATATAGTACTTAAAAAAAAGGAACAGATGTACTTTGTAAATGTTTCAGCTGTGCTTAGTGAGAAAGGAGGGAGAATAACAGATTTAAATACAAACTATAGCCCATAGCTTAAACACGGACCGACTGAGTGAGTGTGTGGATGGGTGGAGGATGGCTATCTCTATAAGTGATTGGGAACTAGTAATCTGGCTCAGGGTAAGGTGATGTGAGCAACCCCATCCCCACCCTGATATCTTTTATAGCTCCCACAGAAGAAGAAAGAGCAGAGTACCATATAGTAATTAAAAAAAAAAAAAAAAAAAAAAAAAAAGGAACAGATGTACTTTGTAAATGTTTCAGCTGTGCTTAGTGAGAAAGGAGGGAGAATAACAGATTTAAATACAAACTATAGCCCATTGCTTAAACACTGACCAACTGAGTGAGTGGATGGGTGGGTGATAGCTATCTCTATAAGTGATTGGGAACTAGTAATTTGGCTGAGGGTAAGGAGACTTGAGCAACCCCACCCCCACCCCCACCCCCACCCTGATATCTTTTATAGCTCCCACAGAAGAAGAAAGAGCAGAGTACCATATAGTACTTAAAAAAAAAAAAAAAAAAAAAAAAAAAAAAAGGAACAGATGTACTTTGTAAATGTTTCAGCTGTGCTTAGTGAGAAAGGAGGGAGAATAACAGATTTAAAGACAAACTAGAGCCCATAGCTTAAACACGGACCGACTGAGTGAGTGTGTGGATGGGTGGAGGATGGCTATCTCTATAAGTGATTGGGAACTAGTAATCTGGCTCAGGGTAAGGTGATGTGAGCAACCCCACCCCCAACCCCACCCCCAACCTGATAGGTTAGGTTGGTTAGGGTTAGGAATAGGGTTAGGCACAATTGCATCCCCACCCTGACATCTTTTATAGCTCCCACAGAAGAAAAAAGAGCACAGTCCCATATAGTACTTAAAAAAAAGGAACAGATGTACTTTGTAAATGTTTCAGCTGTGCTTAGTGAGAAAGGAGGGAGAATAACAGATTTAAATACAAACTATAGCCCATAGCTTAAACACGGACCGACTGAGTGAGTGTGTGGATGGGTGGAGGATGGCTATCTCTATAAGTGATTGGGAACTAGTAATCTGGCTCAGGGTAAGGTGATGTGAGCAACCCCACCCCCAACCCCACCCCCAACCTGATAGGTTAGGTTGGTTAGGGTTAGGAATAGGGTTAGGCACAATTGCATCCCCACCCTGACATCTTTTATAGCTCCCACAGAAGAAAAAAGAGCACAGTCCCATATAGTACTTAAAAAAAAGGAACAGATGTACTTTGTAAATGTTTCAGCTGTGCTTAGTGAGAAAGGAGGGAGAATAACAGATTTAAATACAAACTATAGCCCATTGCTTAAACACTGACCAACTGAGTGAGTGGATGGGTGGGTGATAGCTATCTCTACAAGTGATTGGGAACTAGTAATTTGGCTGAGGGTAAGGAGACTTGAGCAACCCCATCCCCACCCTGATATCTTTTATAGCTCCCACAGAAGAAGAAAGAGCAGAGTACCATATAGTACTTAAAAAAAAAAAAAAAAAAAAAAAAAAAAAAAAAAGGAACAGATGTACTTTGTAAATGTTTCAGCTGTGCTTAGTGAGAAAGGAGGGAGAATAACAGATTTAAATACAAACTATAGCCCATAGCTTAAACACGGACCGACTGAGTGAGTGTGTGGATGGGTGGAGGATGGCTATCTCTATAAGTGATTGGGAACTAGTAATCTGGCTCAGGGTAAGGTGATGTGAGCAACCCCACCCCCAACCCCACCCCCAACCTGATAGGTTAGGTTGGTTAGGGTTAGGAATAGGGTTAGGCACAATCGCATCCCCACCCTGACATCTTTTATAGCTCCCACAGAAGAAAAAAGAGCACAGTCCCATATAGTACTTAAAAAAAAGGAACAGATGTACTTTGTAAATGTTTCAGCTGTGCTTAGTGAGAAAGGAAGGAGAATAACAGATTTAAATACAAACTATAGCCCATAGCTTAAACACGGACCGACTGAGTGAGTGTGTGGATGGGTGGAGGATGGCTATCTCTATAAGTGATTGGGAACTAGTAATCTGGCTCAGGGTAAGGTGATGTGAGCAACCCCACCCCCAACCCCACCCCCAACCTGATAGGTTAGGTTGGTTAGGGTTAGGAATAGGGTTAGGCACAATCGCATCCCCACCCTGACATCTTTTATAGCTCCCACAGAAGAAAAAAGAGCACAGTCCCATATAGTACTTAAAAAAAAGGAACAGATGTAATTTGTAAAAAATTCAGCTGTGCTTAGTGAGAAAGGAGGGAGAATAACAGATTTAAATACAAACTATAGCCCATAGCTTAAACACTGACCGACTGAGTGAGTGAGTGGATGGGTGGGTGATAGCTATCTCTACAAGTGATTGGGAACTAGTAATTTGGCTGAGGGTAAGGAGACTTGAGCAACCCCACCCCCACCCCCACCCTGATATCTTTTATAGCTCCCACAGAAGAAGAAAGAGCAGAGTACCATATAGTACTTAAAAAAAAGGAACAGATGTACTTTGTAAATGTTTCAGCTGTGCTTAGTGAGAAAGGAGGGAGAATAACAGATTTAAATACAAACTATAGCCCATAGCTTAAACACGGACCGACTGAGTGAGTGTGTGGATGGGTGGAGGATGGCTATCTCTATAAGTGATTGGGAACTAGTAATCTGGCTCAGGGTAAGGTGATGTGAGCAACCCCATCCCCACCCTGATATCTTTTATAGCTCCCACAGAAGAAGAAAGAGCAGAGTACCATATAGTAATTAAAAAAAAAAAAAAAAAAAAAAAAAAAGGAACAGATGTACTTTGTAAATGTTTCAGCTGTGCTTAGTGAGAAAGGAGGGAGAATAACAGATTTAAATACAAACTATAGCCCATTGCTTAAACACTGACCAACTGAGTGAGTGGATGGGTGGGTGATAGCTATCTCTATAAGTGATTGGGAACTAGTAATTTGGCTGAGGGTAAGGAGACTTGAGCAACCCCATCCCCACCCTGATATCTTTTATAGCTCCCACAGAAGAAGAAAGAGCAGAGTACCATATAGTACTTAAAAAAAAAAAAAAAAAAAAAAAAAAAAAAGGAACAGATGTACTTTGTAAATGTTTCAGCTGTGCTTAGTGAGAAAGGAGGGAGAATAACAGATTTAAAGACAAACTAGAGCCCATAGCTTAAACACGGACCGACTGAGTGAGTGTGTGGATGGGTGGAGGATGGCTATCTCTATAAGTGATTGGGAACTAGTAATCTGGCTCAGGGTAAGGTGATGTGAGCAACCCCACCCCCAACCCCACCCCCAACCTGATAGGTTAGGTTGGTTAGGGTTAGGAATAGGGTTAGGCACAATCGCATCCCCACCCTGACATCTTTTATAGCTCCCACAGAAGAAAAAAGAGCACAGTCCCATATAGTACTTAAAAAAAAGGAACAGATGTACTTTGTAAATGTTTCAGCTGTGCTTAGTGAGAAAGGAAGGAGAATAACAGATTTAAATACAAACTATAGCCCATAGCTTAAACACGGACCGACTGAGTGAGTGTGTGGATGGGTGGAGGATGGCTATCTCTATAAGTGATTGGGAACTAGTAATCTGGCTCAGGGTAAGGTGATGTGAGCAACCCCATCCCCACCCTGATATCTTTTATAGCTCCCACAGAAGAAGAAAGAGCAGAGTACCATATAGTACTTAAAAAAAAAAAAAAAAAAAAAAAAAAAAAAAAAAAGGAACAGATGTACTTTGTAAATGTTTCAGCTGTGCTTAGTGAGAAAGGAGGGAGAATAACAGATTTAAAGACAAACTAGAGCCCATAGCTTAAACACGGACCGACTGAGTGAGTGTGTGGATGGGTGGAGGATGGCTATCTCTATAAGTGATTGGGAACTAGTAATCTGGCTCAGGGTAAGGTGATGTGAGCAACCCCACCCCCAACCCCACCCCCAACCTGATAGGTTAGGTTGGTTAGGGTTAGGAATAGGGTTAGGCACAATCGCATCCCCACCCTGACATCTTTTATAGCTCCCACAGAAGAAAAAAGAGCACAGTCCCATATAGTACTTAAAAAAAAGGAACAGATGTACTTTGTAAATGTTTCAGCTGTGCTTAGTGAGAAAGGAAGGAGAATAACAGATTTAAATACAAACTATAGCCCATAGCTTAAACACGGACCGACTGAGTGAGTGTGTGGATGGGTGGAGGATGGCTATCTCTATAAGTGATTGGGAACTAGTAATCTGGCTCAGGGTAAGGTGATGTGAGCAACCCCACCCCCAACCCCACCCCCAACCTGATAGGTTAGGTTGGTTAGGGTTAGGAATAGGGTTAGGCACAATTGCATCCCCACCCTGACATCTTTTATAGCTCCCACAGAAGAAAAAAGAGCACAGTCCCATATAGTACTTAAAAAAAAGGAACAGATGTACTTTGTAAATGTTTCAGCTGTGCTTAGTGAGAAAGGAGGGAGAATAACAGATTTAAATACAAACTATAGCCCATAGCTTAAACACGGACCGACTGAGTGAGTGTGTGGACGGGTGGAGGATGGCTATCTCTACAAGTGATTGGGAACTAGTAATCTGGCTCAGGGTAAGGTGATGTGAGCAACCCCACCCCCAACCCCACCCCCAACCCCACCCCCAACCTGATAGGTTAGGTTGGTTAGGGTTAGGAATAGGGTTAGGCACAATCGCATCCCCACCCTGACATCTTTTATAGCTCCCACAGAAGAAAAAAGAGCACAGTCCCATATAGTACTTAAAAAAAAGGAACAGATGTAATTTGTAAAAATTTCAGCTGTGCTTAGTGAGAAAGGAGGGAGAATAACAGATTTAAATACAAACTATAGCCCATTGCTTAAACACTGACCAACTGAGTGTGTGGATGGGTGGAGGATGGCTATCTCTATAAGTGATTGGGAACTAGTAATTTGGCTGAGGGTAAGGAGACTTGAGCAACCCCATCCCCACCCCCACCCTGATATCTTTTATAGCTCCCACAGAAGAAGAAAGAGCAGAGTACCATATAGTACTTAAAAAAAAAAAAAAAAAAAAAAAAAAAAGGAACAGATGGACTTTGTAAATGTTTCAGCTGTGCTTAGTGAGAAAGGAGGGAGAATAACAGATTTAAATACAAACTATAGCCCATAGCTTAAACACGGACCGACTGAGTGAGTGTGTGGATGGGTGGGGGATGGCTATCTCTATAAGTGATTGGGAACTAGTAATCTGGCTCAGGGTAAGGTGATGTGAGCAACCCCACCCCCAACCCCACCCCCAACCTGATAGGTTAGGTTGGTTAGGGTTAGGAATAGGGTTAGGCACAATCGCATCCCCACCCTGACATCTTTTATAGCTCCCACAGAAGAAAAAAGAGCACAGTCCCATATAGTACTTAAAAAAAAGGAACAGATGTAATTTGTAAAAATTTCAGCTGTGCTTAGTGAGAAAGGAGGGAGAATAACAGATTTAAATACAAACTATAGCCCATTGCTTAAACACTGACCAACTGAGTGAGTGGATGGGTGGGTGATAGCTATCTCTATAAGTGATTGGGAACTAGTAATTTGGCTGAGGGTAAGGAGACTTGAGCAACCCCACCCCCACCCCCACCCCCACCCCCACCCTGATATCTTTTATAGCTCCCACAGAAGAAGAAAGAGCAGAGTACCATTTAGTACTTAAAAAAAAAAAAAAAAAAAAAAAAAAAAAAAAGGAACAGATGTACTTTGTAAATGTTTCAGCTGTGCTTAGTGAGAAAGGAGGGAGAATAACAGATTTAAAGACAAACTAGAGCCCATAGCTTAAACACGGACCGACTGAGTGAGTGTGTGGATGGGTGGAGGATGGCTATCTCTATAAGTGATTGGGAACTAGTAATCTGGCTCAGGGTAAGGTGATGTGAGCAACCCCACCCCCAACCCCACCCCCAACCTGATAGGTTAGGTTGGTTAGGGTTAGGAATAGGGTTAGGCACAATTGCATCCCCACCCTGACATCTTTTATAGCTCCCACAGAAGAAAAAAGAGCACAGTCCCATATAGTACTTAAAAAAAAGGAACAGATGTACTTTGTAAATGTTTCAGCTGTGCTTAGTGAGAAAGGAGGGAGAATAACAGATTTAAATACAAACTATAGCCCATAGCTTAAACACGGACCGACTGAGTGAGTGTGTGGATGGGTGGAGGATGGCTATCTCTATAAGTGATTGGGAACTAGTAATCTGGCTCAGGGTAAGGTGATGTGAGCAACCCCACCCCCAACCCCACCCCCAACCTGATAGGTTAGGTTGGTTAGGGTTAGGAATAGGGTTAGGCACAATTGCATCCCCACCCTGACATCTTTTATAGCTCCCACAGAAGAAAAAAGAGCACAGTCCCATATAGTACTTAAAAAAAAGGAACAGATGTACTTTGTAAATGTTTCAGCTGTGCTTAGTGAGAAAGGAGGGAGAATAACAGATTTAAATACAAACTATAGCCCATTGCTTAAACACTGACCAACTGAGTGAGTGGATGGGTGGGTGATAGCTATCTCTATAAGTGATTGGGAACTAGTAATTTGGCTGAGGGTAAGGAGACTTGAGCAACCCCATCCCCACCCTGATATCTTTTATAGCTCCCACAGAAGAAGAAAGAGCAGAGTACCATATAGTACTTAAAAAAAAAAAAAAAAAAAAAAAAAAAAAGGAACAGATGTACTTTGTAAATGTTTCAGCTGTGCTTAGTGAGAAAGGAGGGAGAATAACAGATTTAAAGACAAACTAGAGCCCATAGCTTAAACACGGACCGACTGAGTGAGTGTGTGGATGGGTGGAGGATGGCTATCTCTATAAGTGATTGGGAACTAGTAATCTGGCTCAGGGTAAGGTGATGTGAGCAACCCCACCCCCAACCCCACCCCCAACCTGATAGGTTAGGTTGGTTAGGGTTAGGAATAGGGTTAGGCACAATCGCATCCCCACCCTGACATCTTTTATAGCTCCCACAGAAGAAAAAAGAGCACAGTCCCATATAGTACTTAAAAAAAAGGAACAGATGTACTTTGTAAATGTTTCAGCTGTGCTTAGTGAGAAAGGAGGGAGAATAACAGATTTAAATACAAACTATAGCCCATTGCTTAAACACTGACCAACTGAGTGAGTGGATGGGTGGGTGATAGCTATCTCTACAAGTGATTGGGAACTAGTAATTTGGCTGAGGGTAAGGAGACTTGAGCAACCCCATCCCCACCCTGATATCTTTTATAGCTCCCACAGAAGAAGAAAGAGCAGAGTACCATATAGTACTTAAAAAAAAAAAAAAAAAAAAAAAAAAAAAAAAAAAGGAACAGATGTACTTTGTAAATGTTTCAGCTGTGCTTAGTGAGAAAGGAGGGAGAATA
Source organism: Pangasianodon hypophthalmus (assembly GCF_027358585.1). Taxonomy (NCBI): domain Eukaryota; kingdom Metazoa; phylum Chordata; class Actinopteri; order Siluriformes; family Pangasiidae; genus Pangasianodon; species Pangasianodon hypophthalmus. The sequence continues at coordinate 24,357,730 of NC_069720.1, forward strand.
ACAGATTTAAATACAAACTATAGCCCATAGCTTAAACACGGACCGACTGAGTGAGTGTGTGGATGGGTGGAGGATGGCTATCTCTATAAGTGATTGGGAACTAGTAATCTGGCTCAGGGTAAGGTGATGTGAGCAACCCCACCCCCAACCCCACCCCCAACCTGATAGGTTAGGTTGGTTAGGGTTAGGAATAGGGTTAGGCACAATCGCATCCCCACCCTGACATCTTTTATAGCTCCCACAGAAGAAAAAAGAGCACAGTCCCATATAGTACTTAAAAAAAAGGAACAGATGTACTTTGTAAATGTTTCAGCTGTGCTTAGTGAGAAAGGAAGGAGAATAACAGATTTAAATACAAACTATAGCCCATAGCTTAAACACGGACCGACTGAGTGAGTGTGTGGATGGGTGGAGGATGGCTATCTCTATAAGTGATTGGGAACTAGTAATCTGGCTCAGGGTAAGGTGATGTGAGCAACCCCATCCCCACCCTGATATCTTTTATAGCTCCCACAGAAGAAGAAAGAGCAGAGTACCATATAGTACTTAAAAAAAAAAAAAAAAAAAAAAAAAAAAAAGGAACAGATGTACTTTGTAAATGTTTCAGCTGTGCTTAGTGAGAAAGGAGGGAGAATAACAGATTTAAAGACAAACTAGAGCCCATAGCTTAAACACGGACCGACTGAGTGAGTGTGTGGATGGGTGGAGGATGGCTATCTCTATAAGTGATTGGGAACTAGTAATCTGGCTCAGGGTAAGGTGATGTGAGCAACCCCACCCCCAACCCCACCCCCAACCTGATAGGTTAGGTTGGTTAGGGTTAGGAATAGGGTTAGGCACAATCGCATCCCCACCCTGACATCTTTTATAGCTCCCACAGAAGAAAAAAGAGCACAGTCCCATATAGTACTTAAAAAAAAGGAACAGATGTAATTTGTAAAAAATTCAGCTGTGCTTAGTGAGAAAGGAGGGAGAATAACAGATTTAAATACAAACTATAGCCCATAGCTTAAACACTGACCGACTGAGTGAGTGAGTGGATGGGTGGGTGATAGCTATCTCTACAAGTGATTGGGAACTAGTAATTTGGCTGAGGGTAAGGAGACTTGAGCAACCCCACCCCCACCCCCACCCCCACCCTGATATCTTTTATAGCTCCCACAGAAGAAGAAAGAGCAGAGTACCATATAGTACTTAAAAAAAAGGAACAGATGTACTTTGTAAATGTTTCAGCTGTGCTTAGTGAGAAAGGAGGGAGAATAACAGATTTAAATACAAACTATAGCCCATAGCTTAAACACGGACCGACTGAGTGAGTGTGTGGATGGGTGGAGGATGGCTATCTCTATAAGTGATTGGGAACTAGTAATCTGGCTCAGGGTAAGGTGATGTGAGCAACCCCATCCCCACCCTGATATCTTTTATAGCTCCCACAGAAGAAGAAAGAGCAGAGTACCATATAGTAATTAAAAAAAAAAAAAAAAAAAAAAAAAAAGGAACAGATGTACTTTGTAAATGTTTCAGCTGTGCTTAGTGAGAAAGGAGGGAGAATAACAGATTTAAATACAAACTATAGCCCATTGCTTAAACACTGACCAACTGAGTGAGTGGATGGGTGGGTGATAGCTATCTCTATAAGTGATTGGGAACTAGTAATTTGGCTGAGGGTAAGGAGACTTGAGCAACCCCATCCCCACCCTGATATCTTTTATAGCTCCCACAGAAGAAGAAAGAGCAGAGTACCATATAGTACTTAAAAAAAAAAAAAAAAAAAAAAAAAAAAAGGAACAGATGTACTTTGTAAATGTTTCAGCTGTGCTTAGTGAGAAAGGAGGGAGAATAACAGATTTAAAGACAAACTAGAGCCCATAGCTTAAACACGGACCGACTGAGTGAGTGTGTGGATGGGTGGAGGATGGCTATCTCTATAAGTGATTGGGAACTAGTAATCTGGCTCAGGGTAAGGTGATGTGAGCAACCCCACCCCCAACCCCACCCCCAACCTGATAGGTTAGGTTGGTTAGGGTTAGGAATAGGGTTAGGCACAATCGCATCCCCACCCTGACATCTTTTATAGCTCCCACAGAAGAAAAAAGAGCACAGTCCCATATAGTACTTAAAAAAAAGGAACAGATGTACTTTGTAAATGTTTCAGCTGTGCTTAGTGAGAAAGGAAGGAGAATAACAGATTTAAATACAAACTATAGCCCATAGCTTAAACACGGACCGACTGAGTGAGTGTGTGGATGGGTGGAGGATGGCTATCTCTATAAGTGATTGGGAACTAGTAATCTGGCTCAGGGTAAGGTGATGTGAGCAACCCCATCCCCACCCTGATATCTTTTATAGCTCCCACAGAAGAAGAAAGAGCAGAGTACCATATAGTACTTAAAAAAAAAAAAAAAAAAAAAAAAAAAAAAAAGGAACAGATGTACTTTGTAAATGTTTCAGCTGTGCTTAGTGAGAAAGGAGGGAGAATAACAGATTTAAAGACAAACTAGAGCCCATAGCTTAAACACGGACCGACTGAGTGAGTGTGTGGATGGGTGGAGGATGGCTATCTCTATAAGTGATTGGGAACTAGTAATCTGGCTCAGGGTAAGGTGATGTGAGCAACCCCACCCCCAACCCCACCCCCAACCTGATAGGTTAGGTTGGTTAGGGTTAGGAATAGGGTTAGGCACAATCGCATCCCCACCCTGACATCTTTTATAGCTCCCACAGAAGAAAAAAGAGCACAGTCCCATATAGTACTTAAAAAAAAGGAACAGATGTAATTTGTAAAAAATTCAGCTGTGCTTAGTGAGAAAGGAGGGAGAATAACAGATTTAAATACAAACTATAGCCCATAGCTTAAACACTGACCGACTGAGTGAGTGAGTGGATGGGTGGGTGATAGCTATCTCTACAAGTGATTGGGAACTAGTAATTTGGCTGAGGGTAAGGAGACTTGAGCAACCCCACCCCCAACCCCACCCCCACCCTGATATCTTTTATAGCTCCCACAGAAGAAGAAAGAGCAGAGTACCATATAGTACTTAAAAAAAAAAAAAAAAAAAAAAAAAAAAAAAAAAGGAACAGATGTACTTTGTAAATGTTTCAGCTGTGCTTAGTGAGAAAGGAGGGAGAATAACAGATTTAAATACAAACTATAGCCCATAGCTTAAACACGGACCGACTGAGTGAGTGTGTGGATGGGTGGAGGATGGCTATCTCTATAAGTGATTGGGAACTAGTAATCTGGCTCAGGGTAAGGTGATGTGAGCAACCCCATCCCCACCCTGATATCTTTTATAGCTCCCACAGAAGAAGAAAGAGCAGAGTACCATATAGTACTTAAAAAAAAAAAAAAAAAAAAAAAAAAAAAAGGAACAGATGTACTTTGTAAATGTTTCAGCTGTGCTTAGTGAGAAAGGAGGGAGAATAACAGATTTAAATACAAACTATAGCCCATTGCTTAAACACTGACCAACTGAGTGAGTGGATGGGTGGGTGATAGCTATCTCTATAAGTGATTGGGAACTAGTAATTTGGCTGAGGGTAAGGAGACTTGAGCAACCCCATCCCCACCCTGATATCTTTTATAGCTCCCACAGAAGAAGAAAGAGCAGAGTACCATATAGTACTTAAAAAAAAAAAAAAAAAAAAAAAAAAAAAAAGGAACAGATGTACTTTGTAAATGTTTCAGCTGTGCTTAGTGAGAAAGGAGGGAGAATAACAGATTTAAATACAAACTATAGCCCATTGCTTAAACACTGACCAACTGAGTGAGTGGATGGGTGGGTGATAGCTATCTCTATAAGTGATTGGGAACTAGTAATCTGGCTCAGGGTAAGGTGATGTGAGCAACCCCATCCCCACCCTGATATCTTTTATAGCTCCCACAGAAGAAGAAAGAGCAGAGTACCATATAGTACTTAAAAAAAAGGAACAGATGTACTTTGTAAATGTTTCAGCTGTGCTTAGTGAGAAAGGAGGGAGAATAACAGATTTAAATACAAACTATAGCCCATTGCTTAAACACTGACCAACTGAGTGAGTGGATGGGTGGGTGATAGCTATCTCTATAAGTGATTGGGAACTAGTAATTTGGCTGAGGGTAAGGAGACTTGAGCAACCCCATCCCCACCCTGATATCTTTTATAGCTCCCACAGAAGAAGAAAGAGCAGAGTACCATATAGTACTTAAAAAAAAAAAAAAAAAAAAAAAAAAAAAAAAAAGGAACAGATGTACTTTGTAAATGTTTCAGCTGTGCTTAGTGAGAAAGGAGGGAGAATAACAGATTTAAAGACAAACTAGAGCCCATAGCTTAAACACGGACCGACTGAGTGAGTGTGTGGATGGGTGGAGGATGGCTATCTCTATAAGTGATTGGGAACTAGTAATCTGGCTCAGGGTAAGGTGATGTGAGCAACCCCACCCCCAACCCCACCCCCAACCTGATAGGTTAGGTTGGTTAGGGTTAGGAATAGGGTTAGGCACAATCGCATCCCCACCCTGACATCTTTTATAGCTCCCACAGAAGAAAAAAGAGCACAGTCCCATATAGTACTTAAAAAAAAGGAACAGATGTAATTTGTAAAAAATTCAGCTGTGCTTAGTGAGAAAGGAGGGAGAATAACAGATTTAAATACAAACTATAGCCCATAGCTTAAACACTGACCGACTGAGTGAGTGAGTGGATGGGTGGGTGATAGCTATCTCTACAAGTGATTGGGAACTAGTAATTTGGCTGAGGGTAAGGAGACTTGAGCAACCCCACCCCCAACCCCACCCCCACCCTGATATCTTTTATAGCTCCCACAGAAGAAGAAAGAGCAGAGTACCATATAGTACTTAAAAAAAAAAAAAAAAAAAAAAAAAAAAAAAAAAAAGGAACAGATGTACTTTGTAAATGTTTCAGCTGTGCTTAGTGAGAAAGGAGGGAGAATAACAGATTTAAATACAAACTATAGCCCATAGCTTAAACACGGACCGACTGAGTGAGTGTGTGGATGGGTGGAGGATGGCTATCTCTATAAGTGATTGGGAACTAGTAATCTGGCTCAGGGTAAGGTGATGTGAGCAACCCCATCCCCACCCTGATATCTTTTATAGCTCCCACAGAAGAAGAAAGAGCAGAGTACCATATAGTACTTAAAAAAAAAAAAAAAAAAAAAAAAAAAAAAGGAACAGATGTACTTTGTAAATGTTTCAGCTGTGCTTAGTGAGAAAGGAGGGAGAATAACAGATTTAAATACAAACTATAGCCCATTGCTTAAACACTGACCAACTGAGTGAGTGGATGGGTGGGTGATAGCTATCTCTATAAGTGATTGGGAACTAGTAATTTGGCTGAGGGTAAGGAGACTTGAGCAACCCCATCCCCACCCTGATATCTTTTATAGCTCCCACAGAAGAAGAAAGAGCAGAGTACCATATAGTACTTAAAAAAAAAAAAAAAAAAAAAAAAAAAAAAAGGAACAGATGTACTTTGTAAATGTTTCAGCTGTGCTTAGTGAGAAAGGAGGGAGAATAACAGATTTAAATACAAACTATAGCCCATTGCTTAAACACTGACCAACTGAGTGAGTGGATGGGTGGGTGATAGCTATCTCTATAAGTGATTGGGAACTAGTAATCTGGCTCAGGGTAAGGTGATGTGAGCAACCCCATCCCCACCCTGATATCTTTTATAGCTCCCACAGAAGAAGAAAGAGCAGAGTACCATATAGTACTTAAAAAAAAGGAACAGATGTACTTTGTAAATGTTTCAGCTGTGCTTAGTGAGAAAGGAGGGAGAATAACAGATTTAAATACAAACTATAGCCCATTGCTTAAACACTGACCAACTGAGTGAGTGGATGGGTGGGTGATAGCTATCTCTATAAGTGATTGGGAACTAGTAATTTGGCTGAGGGTAAGGAGACTTGAGCAACCCCATCCCCACCCTGATATCTTTTATAGCTCCCACAGAAGAAGAAAGAGCAGAGTACCATATAGTACTTAAAAAAAAAAAAAAAAAAAAAAAAAAAAAAAAAAGGAACAGATGTACTTTGTAAATGTTTCAGCTGTGCTTAGTGAGAAAGGAGGGAGAATAACAGATTTAAAGACAAACTAGAGCCCATAGCTTAAACACGGACCGACTGAGTGAGTGTGTGGATGGGTGGAGGATGGCTATCTCTATAAGTGATTGGGAACTAGTAATCTGGCTCAGGGTAAGGTGATGTGAGCAACCCCACCCCCAACCCCACCCCCAACCTGATAGGTTAGGTTGGTTAGGGTTAGGAATAGGGTTAGGCACAATCGCATCCCCACCCTGACATCTTTTATAGCTCCCACAGAAGAAAAAAGAGCACAGTCCCATATAGTACTTAAAAAAAAGGAACAGATGTAATTTGTAAAAAATTCAGCTGTGCTTAGTGAGAAAGGAGGGAGAATAACAGATTTAAATACAAACTATAGCCCATAGCTTAAACACTGACCGACTGAGTGAGTGAGTGGATGGGTGGGTGATAGCTATCTCTACAAGTGATTGGGAACTAGTAATTTGGCTGAGGGTAAGGAGACTTGAGCAACCCCACCCACACCCCCACCCTGATATCTTTTATAGCTCCCACAGAAGAAGAAAGAGCAGAGTACCATATAGTACTTAAAAAAAAGGAACAGATGTACTTTGTAAATGTTTCAGCTGTGCTTAGTGAGAAAGGAGGGAGAATAACAGATTTAAATACAAACTATAGCCCATAGCTTAAACACGGACCGACTGAGTGAGTGTGTGGATGGGTGGAGGATGGCTATCTCTATAAGTGATTGGGAACTAGTAATCTGGCTCAGGGTAAGGTGATGTGAGCAACCCCATCCCCACCCTGATATCTTTTATAGCTCCCACAGAAGAAGAAAGAGCAGAGTACCATATAGTACTTAAAAAAAAAAAAAAAAAAAAAAAAAAAAAAGGAACAGATGTACTTTGTAAATGTTTCAGCTGTGCTTAGTGAGAAAGGAGGGAGAATAACAGATTTAAATACAAACTATAGCCCATTGCTTAAACACTGACCAACTGAGTGAGTGGATGGGTGGGTGATAGCTATCTCTATAAGTGATTGGGAACTAGTAATTTGGCTGAGGGTAAGGAGACTTGAGCAACCCCATCCCCACCCTGATATCTTTTATAGCTCCCACAGAAGAAGAAAGAGCAGAGTACCATATAGTACTTAAAAAAAAAAAAAAAAAAAAAAAAAAAAAAGGAACAGATGTACTTTGTAAATGTTTCAGCTGTGCTTAGTGAGAAAGGAGGGAGAATAACAGATTTAAATACAAACTATAGCCCATTGCTTAAACACTGACCAACTGAGTGAGTGGATGGGTGGGTGATAGCTATCTCTATAAGTGATTGGGAACTAGTAATCTGGCTCAGGGTAAGGTGATGTGAGCAACCCCATCCCCACCCTGATATCTTTTATAGCTCCCACAGAAGAAGAAAGAGCAGAGTACCATATAGTACTTAAAAAAAAGGAACAGATGTACTTTGTAAATGTTTCAGCTGTGCTTAGTGAGAAAGGAGGGAGAATAACAGATTTAAAGACAAACTAGAGCCCATAGCTTAAACACGGACCGACTGAGTGAGTGTGTGGATGGGTGGAGGATGGCTATCTCTATAAGTGATTGGGAACTAGTAATCTGGCTCAGGGTAAGGTGATGTGAGCAACCCCACCCCCAACCCCACCCCCAACCTGATAGGTTAGGTTGGTTAGGGTTAGGAATAGGGTTAGGCACAATCGCATCCCCACCCTGACATCTTTTATAGCTCCCACAGAAGAAAAAAGAGCACAGTCCCATATAGTACTTAAAAAAAAGGAACAGATGTACTTTGTAAATGTTTCAGCTGTGCTTAGTGAGAAAGGAAGGAGAATAACAGATTTAAATACAAACTATAGCCCATAGCTTAAACACGGACCGACTGAGTGAGTGTGTGGATGGGTGGAGGATGGCTATCTCTATAAGTGATTGGGAACTAGTAATCTGGCTCAGGGTAAGGTGATGTGAGCAACCCCATCCCCACCCTGATATCTTTTATAGCTCCCACAGAAGAAGAAAGAGCAGAGTACCATATAGTACTTAAAAAAAAAAAAAAAAAAAAAAAAAAAAAAAAGGAACAGATGTACTTTGTAAATGTTTCAGCTGTGCTTAGTGAGAAAGGAGGGAGAATAACAGATTTAAAGACAAACTAGAGCCCATAGCTTAAACACGGACCGACTGAGTGAGTGTGTGGATGGGTGGAGGATGGCTATCTCTATAAGTGATTGGGAACTAGTAATCTGGCTCAGGGTAAGGTGATGTGAGCAACCCCACCCCCAACCCCACCCCCAACCTGATAGGTTAGGTTGGTTAGGGTTAGGAATAGGGTTAGGCACAATCGCATCCCCACCCTGACATCTTTTATAGCTCCCACAGAAGAAAAAAGAGCACAGTCCCATATAGTACTTAAAAAAAAGGAACAGATGTAATTTGTAAAAAATTCAGCTGTGCTTAGTGAGAAAGGAGGGAGAATAACAGATTTAAATACAAACTATAGCCCATAGCTTAAACACTGACCGACTGAGTGAGTGAGTGGATGGGTGGGTGATAGCTATCTCTACAAGTGATTGGGAACTAGTAATTTGGCTGAGGGTAAGGAGACTTGAGCAACCCCACCCCCACCCCCACCCTGATATCTTTTATAGCTCCCACAGAAGAAGAAAGAGCAGAGTACCATATAGTACTTAAAAAAAAGGAACAGATGTACTTTGTAAATGTTTCAGCTGTGCTTAGTGAGAAAGGAGGGAGAATAACAGATTTAAATACAAACTATAGCCCATAGCTTAAACACGGACCGACTGAGTGAGTGTGTGGATGGGTGGAGGATGGCTATCTCTATAAGTGATTGGGAACTAGTAATCTGGCTCAGGGTAAGGTGATGTGAGCAACCCCATCCCCACCCTGATATCTTTTATAGCTCCCACAGAAGAAGAAAGAGCAGAGTACCATATAGTAATTAAAAAAAAAAAAAAAAAAAAAAAAAAAGGAACAGATGTACTTTGTAAATGTTTCAGCTGTGCTTAGTGAGAAAGGAGGGAGAATAACAGATTTAAATACAAACTATAGCCCATTGCTTAAACACTGACCAACTGAGTGAGTGGATGGGTGGGTGATAGCTATCTCTATAAGTGATTGGGAACTAGTAATTTGGCTGAGGGTAAGGAGACTTGAGCAACCCCATCCCCACCCTGATATCTTTTATAGCTCCCACAGAAGAAGAAAGAGCAGAGTACCATATAGTACTTAAAAAAAAAAAAAAAAAAAAAAAAAAAAAGGAACAGATGTACTTTGTAAATGTTTCAGCTGTGCTTAGTGAGAAAGGAGGGAGAATAACAGATTTAAAGACAAACTAGAGCCCATAGCTTAAACACGGACCGACTGAGTGAGTGTGTGGATGGGTGGAGGATGGCTATCTCTATAAGTGATTGGGAACTAGTAATCTGGCTCAGGGTAAGGTGATGTGAGCAACCCCACCCCCAACCCCACCCCCAACCTGATAGGTTAGGTTGGTTAGGGTTAGGAATAGGGTTAGGCACAATCGCATCCCCACCCTGACATCTTTTATAGCTCCCACAGAAGAAAAAAGAGCACAGTCCCATATAGTACTTAAAAAAAAGGAACAGATGTACTTTGTAAATGTTTCAGCTGTGCTTAGTGAGAAAGGAAGGAGAATAACAGATTTAAATACAAACTATAGCCCATAGCTTAAACACGGACCGACTGAGTGAGTGTGTGGATGGGTGGAGGATGGCTATCTCTATAAGTGATTGGGAACTAGTAATCTGGCTCAGGGTAAGGTGATGTGAGCAACCCCATCCCCACCCTGATATCTTTTATAGCTCCCACAGAAGAAGAAAGAGCAGAGTACCATATAGTACTTAAAAAAAAAAAAAAAAAAAAAAAAAAAAAAAAGGAACAGATGTACTTTGTAAATGTTTCAGCTGTGCTTAGTGAGAAAGGAGGGAGAATAACAGATTTAAAGACAAACTAGAGCCCATAGCTTAAACACTGACCAACTGAGTGAGTGGATGGGTGGGTGATAGCTATCTCTATAAGTGATTGGGAACTAGTAATTTGGCTGAGGGTAAGGAGACTTGAGCAACCCCATCCCCACCCTGATATCTTTTATAGCTCCCACAGAAGAAGAAAGAGCAGAGTACCATATAGTACTTAAAAAAAAAAAAAAAAAAAAAAAAAAAAAAGGAACAGATGTACTTTGTAAATGTTTCAGCTGTGCTTAGTGAGAAAGGAGGGAGAATAACAGATTTAAATACAAACTATAGCCCATTGCTTAAACACTGACCAACTGAGTGAGTGGATGGGTGGGTGATAGCTATCTCTATAAGTGATTGGGAACTAGTAATCTGGCTCAGGGTAAGGTGATGTGAGCAACCCCATCCCCACCCTGATATCTTTTATAGCTCCCACAGAAGAAGAAAGAGCAGAGTACCATATAGTACTTAAAAAAAAGGAACAGATGTACTTTGTAAATGTTTCAGCTGTGCTTAGTGAGAAAGGAGGGAGAATAACAGATTTAAATACAAACTATAGCCCATTGCTTAAACACTGACCAACTGAGTGAGTGGATGGGTGGGTGATAGCTATCTCTATAAGTGATTGGGAACTAGTAATTTGGCTGAGGGTAAGGAGACTTGAGCAACCCCATCCCCACCCTGATATCTTTTATAGCTCCCACAGAAGAAGAAAGAGCAGAGTACCATATAGTACTTAAAAAAAAAAAAAAAAAAAAAAAAAAAAAAAAAAGGAACAGATGTACTTTGTAAATGTTTCAGCTGTGCTTAGTGAGAAAGGAGGGAGAATAACAGATTTAAAGACAAACTAGAGCCCATAGCTTAAACACGGACCGACTGAGTGAGTGTGTGGATGGGTGGAGGATGGCTATCTCTATAAGTGATTGGGAACTAGTAATCTGGCTCAGGGTAAGGTGATGTGAGCAACCCCACCCCCAACCCCACCCCCAACCTGATAGGTTAGGTTGGTTAGGGTTAGGAATAGGGTTAGGCACAATCGCATCCCCACCCTGACATCTTTTATAGCTCCCACAGAAGAAAAAAGAGCACAGTCCCATATAGTACTTAAAAAAAAGGAACAGATGTAATTTGTAAAAAATTCAGCTGTGCTTAGTGAGAAAGGAGGGAGAATAACAGATTTAAATACAAACTATAGCCCATAGCTTAAACACTGACCGACTGAGTGAGTGAGTGGATGGGTGGGTGATAGCTATCTCTACAAGTGATTGGGAACTAGTAATTTGGCTGAGGGTAAGGAGACTTGAGCAACCCCACCCCCACCCCCACCCTGATATCTTTTATAGCTCCCACAGAAGAAGAAAGAGCAGAGTACCATATAGTACTTAAAAAAAAGGAACAGATGTACTTTGTAAATGTTTCAGCTGTGCTTAGTGAGAAAGGAGGGAGAATAACAGATTTAAATACAAACTATAGCCCATAGCTTAAACACGGACCGACTGAGTGAGTGTGTGGATGGGTGGAGGATGGCTATCTCTATAAGTGATTGGGAACTAGTAATCTGGCTCAGGGTAAGGTGATGTGAGCAACCCCATCCCCACCCTGATATCTTTTATAGCTCCCACAGAAGAAGAAAGAGCAGAGTACCATATAGTACTTAAAAAAAAAAAAAAAAAAAAAAAAAAAAAAGGAACAGATGTACTTTGTAAATGTTTCAGCTGTGCTTAGTGAGAAAGGAGGGAGAATAACAGATTTAAATACAAACTATAGCCCATTGCTTAAACACTGACCAACTGAGTGAGTGGATGGGTGGGTGATAGCTATCTCTATAAGTGATTGGGAACTAGTAATTTGGCTGAGGGTAAGGAGACTTGAGCAACCCCATCCCCACCCTGATATCTTTTATAGCTCCCACAGAAGAAGAAAGAGCAGAGTACCATATAGTACTTAAAAAAAAAAAAAAAAAAAAAAAAAAAAAAGGAACAGATGTACTTTGTAAATGTTTCAGCTGTGCTTAGTGAGAAAGGAGGGAGAATAACAGATTTAAATACAAACTATAGCCCATTGCTTAAACACTGACCAACTGAGTGAGTGGATGGGTGGGTGATAGCTATCTCTATAAGTGATTGGGAACTAGTAATCTGGCTCAGGGTAAGGTGATGTGAGCAACCCCATCCCCACCCTGATATCTTTTATAGCTCCCACAGAAGAAGAAAGAGCAGAGTACCATATAGTACTTAAAAAAAAGGAACAGATGTACTTTGTAAATGTTTCAGCTGTGCTTAGTGAGAAAGGAGGGAGAATAACAGATTTAAAGACAAACTAGAGCCCATAGCTTAAACACGGACCGACTGAGTGAGTGTGTGGATGGGTGGAGGATGGCTATCTCTATAAGTGATTGGGAACTAGTAATCTGGCTCAGGGTAAGGTGATGTGAGCAACCCCACCCCCAACCCCACCCCCAACCTGATAGGTTAGGTTGGTTAGGGTTAGGAATAGGGTTAGGCACAATCGCATCCCCACCCTGACATCTTTTATAGCTCCCACAGAAGAAAAAAGAGCACAGTCCCATATAGTACTTAAAAAAAAGGAACAGATGTACTTTGTAAATGTTTCAGCTGTGCTTAGTGAGAAAGGAAGGAGAATAACAGATTTAAATACAAACTATAGCCCATAGCTTAAACACGGACCGACTGAGTGAGTGTGTGGATGGGTGGAGGATGGCTATCTCTATAAGTGATTGGGAACTAGTAATCTGGCTCAGGGTAAGGTGATGTGAGCAACCCCATCCCCACCCTGATATCTTTTATAGCTCCCACAGAAGAAGAAAGAGCAGAGTACCATATAGTACTTAAAAAAAAAAAAAAAAAAAAAAAAAAAAAAAAGGAACAGATGTACTTTGTAAATGTTTCAGCTGTGCTTAGTGAGAAAGGAGGGAGAATAACAGATTTAAAGACAAACTAGAGCCCATAGCTTAAACACGGACCGACTGAGTGAGTGTGTGGATGGGTGGAGGATGGCTATCTCTATAAGTGATTGGGAACTAGTAATCTGGCTCAGGGTAAGGTGATGTGAGCAACCCCACCCCCAACCCCACCCCCAACCTGATAGGTTAGGTTGGTTAGGGTTAGGAATAGGGTTAGGCACAATCGCATCCCCACCCTGACATCTTTTATAGCTCCCACAGAAGAAAAAAGAGCACAGTCCCATATAGTACTTAAAAAAAAGGAACAGATGTAATTTGTAAAAAATTCAGCTGTGCTTAGTGAGAAAGGAGGGAGAATAACAGATTTAAATACAAACTATAGCCCATAGCTTAAACACTGACCGACTGAGTGAGTGAGTGGATGGGTGGGTGATAGCTATCTCTACAAGTGATTGGGAACTAGTAATTTGGCTGAGGGTAAGGAGACTTGAGCAACCCCACCCCCACCCCCACCCTGATATCTTTTATAGCTCCCACAGAAGAAGAAAGAGCAGAGTACCATATAGTACTTAAAAAAAAGGAACAGATGTACTTTGTAAATGTTTCAGCTGTGCTTAGTGAGAAAGGAGGGAGAATAACAGATTTAAATACAAACTATAGCCCATAGCTTAAACACGGACCGACTGAGTGAGTGTGTGGATGGGTGGAGGATGGCTATCTCTATAAGTGATTGGGAACTAGTAATCTGGCTCAGGGTAAGGTGATGTGAGCAACCCCATCCCCACCCTGATATCTTTTATAGCTCCCACAGAAGAAGAAAGAGCAGAGTACCATATAGTAATTAAAAAAAAAAAAAAAAAAAAAAAAAAAGGAACAGATGTACTTTGTAAATGTTTCAGCTGTGCTTAGTGAGAAAGGAGGGAGAATAACAGATTTAAATACAAACTATAGCCCATTGCTTAAACACTGACCAACTGAGTGAGTGGATGGGTGGGTGATAGCTATCTCTATAAGTGATTGGGAACTAGTAATTTGGCTGAGGGTAAGGAGACTTGAGCAACCCCATCCCCACCCTGATATCTTTTATAGCTCCCACAGAAGAAGAAAGAGCAGAGTACCATATAGTACTTAAAAAAAAAAAAAAAAAAAAAAAAAAAAAGGAACAGATGTACTTTGTAAATGTTTCAGCTGTGCTTAGTGAGAAAGGAGGGAGAATAACAGATTTAAAGACAAACTAGAGCCCATAGCTTAAACACGGACCGACTGAGTGAGTGTGTGGATGGGTGGAGGATGGCTATCTCTATAAGTGATTGGGAACTAGTAATCTGGCTCAGGGTAAGGTGATGTGAGCAACCCCACCCCCAACCCCACCCCCAACCTGATAGGTTAGGTTGGTTAGGGTTAGGAATAGGGTTAGGCACAATCGCATCCCCACCCTGACATCTTTTATAGCTCCCACAGAAGAAAAAAGAGCACAGTCCCATATAGTACTTAAAAAAAAGGAACAGATGTACTTTGTAAATGTTTCAGCTGTGCTTAGTGAGAAAGGAAGGAGAATAACAGATTTAAATACAAACTATAGCCCATAGCTTAAACACGGACCGACTGAGTGAGTGTGTGGATGGGTGGAGGATGGCTATCTCTATAAGTGATTGGGAACTAGTAATCTGGCTCAGGGTAAGGTGATGTGAGCAACCCCATCCCCACCCTGATATCTTTTATAGCTCCCACAGAAGAAGAAAGAGCAGAGTACCATATAGTACTTAAAAAAAAAAAAAAAAAAAAAAAAAAAAAAAAGGAACAGATGTACTTTGTAAATGTTTCAGCTGTGCTTAGTGAGAAAGGAGGGAGAATAACAGATTTAAAGACAAACTAGAGCCCATAGCTTAAACACGGACCGACTGAGTGAGTGTGTGGATGGGTGGAGGATGGCTATCTCTATAAGTGATTGGGAACTAGTAATCTGGCTCAGGGTAAGGTGATGTGAGCAACCCCACCCCCAACCCCACCCCCAACCTGATAGGTTAGGTTGGTTAGGGTTAGGAATAGGGTTAGGCACAATCGCATCCCCACCCTGACATCTTTTATAGCTCCCACAGAAGAAAAAAGAGCACAGTCCCATATAGTACTTAAAAAAAAGGAACAGATGTAATTTGTAAAAAATTCAGCTGTGCTTAGTGAGAAAGGAGGGAGAATAACAGATTTAAATACAAACTATAGCCCATAGCTTAAACACTGACCGACTGAGTGAGTGAGTGGATGGGTGGGTGATAGCTATCTCTACAAGTGATTGGGAACTAGTAATTTGGCTGAGGGTAAGGAGACTTGAGCAACCCCACCCCCAACCCCACCCCCACCCTGATATCTTTTATAGCTCCCACAGAAGAAGAAAGAGCAGAGTACCATATAGTACTTAAAAAAAAAAAAAAAAAAAAAAAAAAAAAAAAGGAACAGATGTACTTTGTAAATGTTTCAGCTGTGCTTAGTGAGAAAGGAGGGAGAATAACAGATTTAAATACAAACTATAGCCCATAGCTTAAACACGGACCGACTGAGTGAGTGTGTGGATGGGTGGAGGATGGCTATCTCTATAAGTGATTGGGAACTAGTAATCTGGCTCAGGGTAAGGTGATGTGAGCAACCCCATCCCCACCCTGATATCTTTTATAGCTCCCACAGAAGAAGAAAGAGCAGAGTACCATATAGTACTTAAAAAAAAAAAAAAAAAAAAAAAAAAAAAAGGAACAGATGTACTTTGTAAATGTTTCAGCTGTGCTTAGTGAGAAAGGAGGGAGAATAACAGATTTAAATACAAACTATAGCCCATTGCTTAAACACTGACCAACTGAGTGAGTGGATGGGTGGGTGATAGCTATCTCTATAAGTGATTGGGAACTAGTAATTTGGCTGAGGGTAAGGAGACTTGAGCAACCCCATCCCCACCCTGATATCTTTTATAGCTCCCACAGAAGAAGAAAGAGCAGAGTACCATATAGTACTTAAAAAAAAAAAAAAAAAAAAAAAAAAAAAAGGAACAGATGTACTTTGTAAATGTTTCAGCTGTGCTTAGTGAGAAAGGAGGGAGAATAACAGATTTAAATACAAACTATAGCCCATTGCTTAAACACTGACCAACTGAGTGAGTGGATGGGTGGGTGATAGCTATCTCTATAAGTGATTGGGAACTAGTAATCTGGCTCAGGGTAAGGTGATGTGAGCAACCCCATCCCCACCCTGATATCTTTTATAGCTCCCACAGAAGAAGAAAGAGCAGAGTACCATATAGTACTTAAAAAAAAGGAACAGATGTACTTTGTAAATGTTTCAGCTGTGCTTAGTGAGAAAGGAGGGAGAATAACAGATTTAAATACAAACTATAGCCCATTGCTTAAACACTGACCAACTGAGTGAGTGGATGGGTGGGTGATAGCTATCTCTATAAGTGATTGGGAACTAGTAATTTGGCTGAGGGTAAGGAGACTTGAGCAACCCCATCCCCACCCTGATATCTTTTATAGCTCCCACAGAAGAAGAAAGAGCAGAGTACCATATAGTACTTAAAAAAAAAAAAAAAAAAAAAAAAAAAAAAAAAAGGAACAGATGTACTTTGTAAATGTTTCAGCTGTGCTTAGTGAGAAAGGAGGGAGAATAACAGATTTAAAGACAAACTAGAGCCCATAGCTTAAACACGGACCGACTGAGTGAGTGTGTGGATGGGTGGGGGATGGCTATCTCTATAAGTGATTGGGAACTAGTAATCTGGCTCAGGGTAAGGTGATGTGAGCAACCCCACCCCCAACCTGATAGGTTAGGTTGGTTAGGGTTAGGAATAGGGTTAGGCACAATCGCATCCCCACCCTGACATCTTTTATAGCTCCCACAGAAGAAAAAAGAGCACAGTCCCATATAGTACTTAAAAAAAAGGAACAGATGTACTTTGTAAATGTTTCAGCTGTGCTTAGTGAGAAAGGAGGGAGAATAACAGATTTAAATACAAACTATAGCCCATAGCTTAAACACGGACCGACTGAGTGAGTGTGTGGATGGGTGGAGGATGGCTATCTCTATAAGTGATTGGGAACTAGTAATCTGGCTCAGGGTAAGGTGATGTGAGCAACCCCACCCCCAACCCCACCCCCAACCTGATAGGTTAGGTTGGTTAGGGTTAGGAATAGGGTTAGGCACAATCGCATCCCCACCCTGACATCTTTTATAGCTCCCACAGAAGAAAAAAGAGCACAGTCCCATATAGTACTTAAAAAAAAGGAACAGATGTACTTTGTAAATGTTTCAGCTGTGCTTAGTGAGAAAGGAAGGAGAATAACAGATTTAAATACAAACTATAGCCCATAGCTTAAACACGGACCGACTGAGTGAGTGTGTGGATGGGTGGAGGATGGCTATCTCTATAAGTGATTGGGAACTAGTAATCTGGCTCAGGGTAAGGTGATGTGAGCAACCCCATCCCCACCCTGATATCTTTTATAGCTCCCACAGAAGAAGAAAGAGCAGAGTACCATATAGTACTTAAAAAAAAAAAAAAAAAAAAAAAAAAAAAAAGGAACAGATGTACTTTGTAAATGTTTCAGCTGTGCTTAGTGAGAAAGGAGGGAGAATAACAGATTTAAAGACAAACTAGAGCCCATAGCTTAAACACGGACCGACTGAGTGAGTGTGTGGATGGGTGGAGGATGGCTATCTCTATAAGTGATTGGGAACTAGTAATCTGGCTCAGGGTAAGGTGATGTGAGCAACCCCACCCCCAACCCCACCCCCAACCTGATAGGTTAGGTTGGTTAGGGTTAGGAATAGGGTTAGGCACAATCGCATCCCCACCCTGACATCTTTTATAGCTCCCACAGAAGAAAAAAGAGCACAGTCCCATATAGTACTTAAAAAAAAGGAACAGATGTAATTTGTAAAAAATTCAGCTGTGCTTAGTGAGAAAGGAGGGAGAATAACAGATTTAAATACAAACTATAGCCCATAGCTTAAACACTGACCGACTGAGTGAGTGAGTGGATGGGTGGGTGATAGCTATCTCTACAAGTGATTGGGAACTAGTAATTTGGCTGAGGGTAAGGAGACTTGAGCAACCCCACCCCCACCCCCACCCTGATATCTTTTATAGCTCCCACAGAAGAAGAAAGAGCAGAGTACCATATAGTACTTAAAAAAAAGGAACAGATGTACTTTGTAAATGTTTCAGCTGTGCTTAGTGAGAAAGGAGGGAGAATAACAGATTTAAATACAAACTATAGCCCATAGCTTAAACACGGACCGACTGAGTGAGTGTGTGGATGGGTGGAGGATGGCTATCTCTATAAGTGATTGGGAACTAGTAATCTGGCTCAGGGTAAGGTGATGTGAGCAACCCCATCCCCACCCTGATATCTTTTATAGCTCCCACAGAAGAAGAAAGAGCAGAGTACCATATAGTACTTAAAAAAAAAAAAAAAAAAAAAAAAAAAAAAGGAACAGATGTACTTTGTAAATGTTTCAGCTGTGCTTAGTGAGAAAGGAGGGAGAATAACAGATTTAAATACAAACTATAGCCCATTGCTTAAACACTGACCAACTGAGTGAGTGGATGGGTGGGTGATAGCTATCTCTATAAGTGATTGGGAACTAGTAATTTGGCTGAGGGTAAGGAGACTTGAGCAACCCCATCCCCACCCTGATATCTTTTATAGCTCCCACAGAAGAAGAAAGAGCAGAGTACCATATAGTACTTAAAAAAAAAAAAAAAAAAAAAAAAAAAAAAGGAACAGATGTACTTTGTAAATGTTTCAGCTGTGCTTAGTGAGAAAGGAGGGAGAATAACAGATTTAAATACAAACTATAGCCCATTGCTTAAACACTGACCAACTGAGTGAGTGGATGGGTGGGTGATAGCTATCTCTATAAGTGATTGGGAACTAGTAATCTGGCTCAGGGTAAGGTGATGTGAGCAACCCCATCCCCACCCTGATATCTTTTATAGCTCCCACAGAAGAAGAAAGAGCAGAGTACCATATAGTACTTAAAAAAAAGGAACAGATGTACTTTGTAAATGTTTCAGCTGTGCTTAGTGAGAAAGGAGGGAGAATAACAGATTTAAAGACAAACTAGAGCCCATAGCTTAAACACGGACCGACTGAGTGAGTGTGTGGATGGGTGGAGGATGGCTATCTCTATAAGTGATTGGGAACTAGTAATCTGGCTCAGGGTAAGGTGATGTGAGCAACCCCACCCCCAACCCCACCCCCAACCTGATAGGTTAGGTTGGTTAGGGTTAGGAATAGGGTTAGGCACAATCGCATCCCCACCCTGACATCTTTTATAGCTCCCACAGAAGAAAAAAGAGCACAGTCCCATATAGTACTTAAAAAAAAGGAACAGATGTACTTTGTAAATGTTTCAGCTGTGCTTAGTGAGAAAGGAGGGAGAATAACAGATTTAAATACAAACTATAGCCCATAGCTTAAACACGGACCGACTGAGTGAGTGTGTGGATGGGTGGAGGATGGCTATCTCTATAAGTGATTGGGAACTAGTAATCTGGCTCAGGGTAAGGTGATGTGAGCAACCCCATCCCCACCCTGATATCTTTTATAGCTCCCACAGAAGAAGAAAGAGCAGAGTACCATATAGTACTTAAAAAAAAAAAAAAAAAAAAAAAAAAAAAAGGAACAGATGTACTTTGTAAATGTTTCAGCTGTGCTTAGTGAGAAAGGAGGGAGAATAACAGATTTAAATACAAACTATAGCCCATTGCTTAAACACTGACCAACTGAGTGAGTGGATGGGTGGGTGATAGCTATCTCTATAAGTGATTGGGAACTAGTAATTTGGCTGAGGGTAAGGAGACTTGAGCAACCCCATCCCCACCCTGATATCTTTTATAGCTCCCACAGAAGAAGAAAGAGCAGAGTACCATATAGTACTTAAAAAAAAAAAAAAAAAAAAAAAAAAAAAAGGAACAGATGTACTTTGTAAATGTTTCAGCTGTGCTTAGTGAGAAAGGAGGGAGAATAACAGATTTAAATACAAACTATAGCCCATTGCTTAAACACTGACCAACTGAGTGAGTGGATGGGTGGGTGATAGCTATCTCTATAAGTGATTGGGAACTAGTAATCTGGCTCAGGGTAAGGTGATGTGAGCAACCCCATCCCCACCCTGATATCTTTTATAGCTCCCACAGAAGAAGAAAGAGCAGAGTACCATATAGTACTTAAAAAAAAGGAACAGATGTACTTTGTAAATGTTTCAGCTGTGCTTAGTGAGAAAGGAGGGAGAATAACAGATTTAAATACAAACTATAGCCCATTGCTTAAACACTGACCAACTGAGTGAGTGGATGGGTGGGTGATAGCTATCTCTATAAGTGATTGGGAACTAGTAATTTGGCTGAGGGTAAGGAGACTTGAGCAACCCCATCCCCACCCTGATATCTTTTATAGCTCCCACAGAAGAAGAAAGAGCAGAGTACCATATAGTACTTAAAAAAAAAAAAAAAAAAAAAAAAAAAAAAAAAAGGAACAGATGTACTTTGTAAATGTTTCAGCTGTGCTTAGTGAGAAAGGAGGGAGAATAACAGATTTAAAGACAAACTAGAGCCCATAGCTTAAACACGGACCGACTGAGTGAGTGTGTGGATGGGTGGGGGATGGCTATCTCTATAAGTGATTGGGAACTAGTAATCTGGCTCAGGGTAAGGTGATGTGAGCAACCCCACCCCCAACCTGATAGGTTAGGTTGGTTAGGGTTAGGAATAGGGTTAGGCACAATCGCATCCCCACCCTGACATCTTTTATAGCTCCCACAGAAGAAAAAAGAGCACAGTCCCATATAGTACTTAAAAAAAAGGAACAGATGTACTTTGTAAATGTTTCAGCTGTGCTTAGTGAGAAAGGAGGGAGAATAACAGATTTAAATACAAACTATAGCCCATAGCTTAAACACGGACCGACTGAGTGAGTGTGTGGATGGGTGGAGGATGGCTATCTCTATAAGTGATTGGGAACTAGTAATCTGGCTCAGGGTAAGGTGATGTGAGCAACCCCACCCCCAACCCCACCCCCAACCTGATAGGTTAGGTTGGTTAGGGTTAGGAATAGGGTTAGGCACAATCGCATCCCCACCCTGACATCTTTTATAGCTCCCACAGAAGAAAAAAGAGCACAGTCCCATATAGTACTTAAAAAAAAGGAACAGATGTACTTTGTAAATGTTTCAGCTGTGCTTAGTGAGAAAGGAAGGAGAATAACAGATTTAAATACAAACTATAGCCCATAGCTTAAACACGGACCGACTGAGTGAGTGTGTGGATGGGTGGAGGATGGCTATCTCTATAAGTGATTGGGAACTAGTAATCTGGCTCAGGGTAAGGTGATGTGAGCAACCCCATCCCCACCCTGATATCTTTTATAGCTCCCACAGAAGAAGAAAGAGCAGAGTACCATATAGTACTTAAAAAAAAAAAAAAAAAAAAAAAAAAAAAAAGGAACAGATGTACTTTGTAAATGTTTCAGCTGTGCTTAGTGAGAAAGGAGGGAGAATAACAGATTTAAAGACAAACTAGAGCCCATAGCTTAAACACGGACCGACTGAGTGAGTGTGTGGATGGGTGGAGGATGGCTATCTCTATAAGTGATTGGGAACTAGTAATCTGGCTCAGGGTAAGGTGATGTGAGCAACCCCACCCCCAACCCCACCCCCAACCTGATAGGTTAGGTTGGTTAGGGTTAGGAATAGGGTTAGGCACAATCGCATCCCCACCCTGACATCTTTTATAGCTCCCACAGAAGAAAAAAGAGCACAGTCCCATATAGTACTTAAAAAAAAGGAACAGATGTAATTTGTAAAAAATTCAGCTGTGCTTAGTGAGAAAGGAGGGAGAATAACAGATTTAAATACAAACTATAGCCCATAGCTTAAACACTGACCGACTGAGTGAGTGAGTGGATGGGTGGGTGATAGCTATCTCTACAAGTGATTGGGAACTAGTAATTTGGCTGAGGGTAAGGAGACTTGAGCAACCCCACCCCCACCCCCACCCTGATATCTTTTATAGCTCCCACAGAAGAAGAAAGAGCAGAGTACCATATAGTACTTAAAAAAAAGGAACAGATGTACTTTGTAAATGTTTCAGCTGTGCTTAGTGAGAAAGGAGGGAGAATAACAGATTTAAATACAAACTATAGCCCATAGCTTAAACACGGACCGACTGAGTGAGTGTGTGGATGGGTGGAGGATGGCTATCTCTATAAGTGATTGGGAACTAGTAATCTGGCTCAGGGTAAGGTGATGTGAGCAACCCCATCCCCACCCTGATATCTTTTATAGCTCCCACAGAAGAAGAAAGAGCAGAGTACCATATAGTACTTAAAAAAAAAAAAAAAAAAAAAAAAAAAAAAGGAACAGATGTACTTTGTAAATGTTTCAGCTGTGCTTAGTGAGAAAGGAGGGAGAATAACAGATTTAAATACAAACTATAGCCCATTGCTTAAACACTGACCAACTGAGTGAGTGGATGGGTGGGTGATAGCTATCTCTATAAGTGATTGGGAACTAGTAATTTGGCTGAGGGTAAGGAGACTTGAGCAACCCCATCCCCACCCTGATATCTTTTATAGCTCCCACAGAAGAAGAAAGAGCAGAGTACCATATAGTACTTAAAAAAAAAAAAAAAAAAAAAAAAAAAAAAGGAACAGATGTACTTTGTAAATGTTTCAGCTGTGCTTAGTGAGAAAGGAGGGAGAATAACAGATTTAAATACAAACTATAGCCCATTGCTTAAACACTGACCAACTGAGTGAGTGGATGGGTGGGTGATAGCTATCTCTATAAGTGATTGGGAACTAGTAATCTGGCTCAGGGTAAGGTGATGTGAGCAACCCCATCCCCACCCTGATATCTTTTATAGCTCCCACAGAAGAAGAAAGAGCAGAGTACCATATAGTACTTAAAAAAAAGGAACAGATGTACTTTGTAAATGTTTCAGCTGTGCTTAGTGAGAAAGGAGGGAGAATAACAGATTTAAAGACAAACTAGAGCCCATAGCTTAAACACGGACCGACTGAGTGAGTGTGTGGATGGGTGGAGGATGGCTATCTCTATAAGTGATTGGGAACTAGTAATCTGGCTCAGGGTAAGGTGATGTGAGCAACCCCACCCCCAACCCCACCCCCAACCTGATAGGTTAGGTTGGTTAGGGTTAGGAATAGGGTTAGGCACAATCGCATCCCCACCCTGACATCTTTTATAGCTCCCACAGAAGAAAAAAGAGCACAGTCCCATATAGTACTTAAAAAAAAGGAACAGATGTACTTTGTAAATGTTTCAGCTGTGCTTAGTGAGAAAGGAAGGAGAATAACAGATTTAAATACAAACTATAGCCCATAGCTTAAACACGGACCGACTGAGTGAGTGTGTGGATGGGTGGAGGATGGCTATCTCTATAAGTGATTGGGAACTAGTAATCTGGCTCAGGGTAAGGTGATGTGAGCAACCCCATCCCCACCCTGATATCTTTTATAGCTCCCACAGAAGAAGAAAGAGCAGAGTACCATATAGTACTTAAAAAAAAAAAAAAAAAAAAAAAAAAAAAAAAGGAACAGATGTACTTTGTAAATGTTTCAGCTGTGCTTAGTGAGAAAGGAGGGAGAATAACAGATTTAAAGACAAACTAGAGCCCATAGCTTAAACACGGACCGACTGAGTGAGTGTGTGGATGGGTGGAGGATGGCTATCTCTATAAGTGATTGGGAACTAGTAATCTGGCTCAGGGTAAGGTGATGTGAGCAACCCCACCCCCAACCCCACCCCCAACCTGATAGGTTAGGTTGGTTAGGGTTAGGAATAGGGTTAGGCACAATCGCATCCCCACCCTGACATCTTTTATAGCTCCCACAGAAGAAAAAAGAGCACAGTCCCATATAGTACTTAAAAAAAAGGAACAGATGTAATTTGTAAAAAATTCAGCTGTGCTTAGTGAGAAAGGAGGGAGAATAACAGATTTAAATACAAACTATAGCCCATAGCTTAAACACTGACCGACTGAGTGAGTGAGTGGATGGGTGGGTGATAGCTATCTCTACAAGTGATTGGGAACTAGTAATTTGGCTGAGGGTAAGGAGACTTGAGCAACCCCACCCCCACCCCCACCCTGATATCTTTTATAGCTCCCACAGAAGAAGAAAGAGCAGAGTACCATATAGTACTTAAAAAAAAAAAAAAAAAAAAAAAAAAAAAAGGAACAGATGTACTTTGTAAATGTTTCAGCTGTGCTTAGTGAGAAAGGAGGGAGAATAACAGATTTAAATACAAACTATAGCC